>NC_091435.1:98645280-98945280 GCF_964237555.1 Oryctolagus cuniculus
AGAATCCCATATCAGAGCGCTGGTTCCAGTCCTAGCGACTCCTTTTCCAATCCAGCTCCCTCCTAATTCACCTGGGAAAGCAGCAGAAGATGACCCAAATAATTGGCTCCCTGCTACCCATGTGGGAGACCTGGGTGGAGTTCCAGGCTCCTGGCTTCAGATCAGCCCAGCCATGGCCATTGCAGCCATTATGGGGAGTGAACCTGTGAACACAATTCCTGTGTCTCTCCCTCTTTCTCTGTAACTTTGCCTTTCAAATAAACAAATTTAACCGGGAGATATATTTTATTCTAAAGAGGTCATGATAATGGGAAATCTCCAACTGAGTTCCAGCATTTTAGGTAAGGGTTCTTGAGAAGGTGAGCTTCAAAAAGACTGAGAGGATAGAAATGAGACAGTTTGACAAGCACAAAGGCAATCAGATGAGCCAAACTCAGATGACGATGTTCAGCCCTGGTGACAAAAGATATTTTTAAAAAGAAGGGAAAATATAGGAATGGAGGCAAGGGAAAAGAAAAGAGGGATGACAGGCGGTAGGGAAGATTTGGGGGAAGAAGGATCAGGGTTTGTTGCCTGAATCTGCCAACTACTAATTATGAATTCTTGGGCAAAAAACTCAGCCTTTCTGATTCAAATTTATTCATCTTAAAAAATAAGATGCAAATAAAATACCTAAGTATGTTATGTATCATCAGTTCTGACATTTTAACATCTCTGAAATTAGAACATGTCTTTTAGTCAATGGCATCTTACATTCAACGAAATGCAATACTACTCTACAAGCACTGAATAAGAAAATGAACATAAAACATCTAGCACCATTGTCAAAGCAATCTTCTTACTTAACCTCTTTGGCTACACTTGTAATTGTATTCATTTTCTTAAATTTAAAAAACCAAAGTTAATACACTTAGCAATTAAAACCAAATTTTGAAGAAACATATATATATATGTTTAATTATATATATATATATATATATATAAAATTGGGGGGTTGTGAGAGAGAGAGAATTGACATAAAATTAAAACAAGAATTGGGGAAATAAGCTCTAATATTTATTGGAAAGAGAAATAAGAAAGCAGCTCCATGTATTTGGCTAGAAAAAAAGACTCAGAAGCCAACATGAAATACAAAGAACCAAAATAAACAATGTACTGTTGTACTACATTTGATCTTAGCCAAAAGGCCGAGAAGCGATGTACTGTTGTACTACAATTCAAAGTATAACATAAATATTAATATGTATGTATTAATGTATTAATATGTATTAATGTGTATAAAATAAATACTAGTATTATGATATAAATATCTGACTTAATAAATAAATAAACAAATAATTGGAAGTGAAACAAATTTTTCTCACAGATGAATTCCAAACAATATACATGAATATTCCTCCCTTTAAGAAGTGGAGCTTATGGGGGCAGCACTATGGCATAGTGGGTAAAGCCATCTCCTGTATTGCTAGTGTCCCATATCGGTGCCAGTTTGAGTCCCAGCTGCTCCAACTCCTATTCAGCTCTCTGCTATGGCCTGAGAGAGCAGTAGAAGCTGGCCCAACTCCTTGGGCCTTTGCACCCATGTGGGAGACCTGGAAGAAGCCCCTGGCTCCTGACTTCAGATCTCCCCTGCTCCAGCCATTGTGGCCATTTGGGGAGTGAACCAGCAGATGGAGGACCTTTCTCTCTCTGTGTCTGCCTCTCCTTCTCTCTCTGTGTAACTCTGCCTTTCAAATAATAAATAAATAAATCTTAAAAAAAAAAAAGAGCAGAGTTTAGGGGCTGACATGGTGGTGTAGAGAGTTAAGTTGCTGCCTGCAGCACTAGCATCCCATAAGGGTGCTGGTTCAAGTCCCAGCTGATCCACTTCCAATCCAGCTCCCTGCTAATGCACTTGGAAAAGCAGGAAAAGATGGCCCAAGTGCTTGGGCCACTCTACCCATGTGAGAAGCTCTTGGCTCCTGGCTTCTGTTGGCCTAGCCCTGTCTGTTGTGGCCATTTGGAGAGTGAACCAGCAGATGGAAGACTTCTCTCTCTGCCTCTACATCACCTTTTCTGTAACTCTGACTTTCACATACATAAATAAAGTAGAGTTTAGGCCAGCGCCGTGGCTCACTTGGCTAATCCTCAGCCTGCAGCACCGGCACCCCGGGTTCTAGTCCCGGTTGGGACACTGGATTCTGAACCAGTGGCTCCTCTTCCAGTCCAGCTCTCTGCTGTGGCCCGGGAAGGCAGTGGAGGATGGCCCAAGTGCTTGGATCCTGTACCCGCATGAGAGACCAGGAAGAAGCACCTGGCTCCTGGCCTTGGATCAGCGCAGCATGCCGGCCATAGCAGCCATTTTGGGGGTGAACCAACAGAAAAGGAAGACCTTTCTCTCTGTCTCTCTCTTTCTCACTGTCTAAATCTGCCTGTCAAACATAAAAAAAAAAATAAATGAATAAAATAAAAAGTAGAGTTTAATTTAAATCCCCTTGAGTGTGAGCTAGTCTTACTGTTTACTTTCCAAAGAATAGAGAAAGGAAAAGAGAAAATAACAATCTTCAGCACAGAAATCTGTCAGACACTACTCTAACCAAGTGATCAAAGTTTATATCATCAGTTATAAGTCAGGTTAATAACATGTACCACCTAGTACAAGGCAGTATAGTATTCTTCCCCAAAACCTATAACACCGGTCTAGTATTAGAAAATGTCATAACATAACAGACAAACCCAAAGTGAGGGTTTGATTACCTAATTTTGATTACCCAGCCAGTAACCTTCAAAATTGTAATAAATAAAAACTAAACATCCATCACAGAGCAGAGGAAACTAAAGAAACACATTGACTAAATGTATTATGATAGCTTTGATGGAATCCTGAAGTAGAAAAAGGATATTTTTGGTAAAACTAGTAGACAGCAAATAAAGTCTCTAATTCAATTAATAGTAATTCCAAATTAATTTCTTAGTTTTGACAAATATATCATGTTCATATAAGATGTTAACATAAGAGGAAACTAGATAAGAAGTATATAGGAACTTCATATATTTTTTCCAATTTTTCTTTATACCTAATTATTCTAACTTTTGATATTTTTTAAGATTTATTTATTTATTATATGAAAGGCAGATTTACAGAGAGGCAGAGGCAGAGGGGGAGAGAGAGAGAGAGAGAGAGGTCCTCCATCTGCTGGTTCACTCCCCAAATGGCTGCAATGGCCGGAGCTGGGGCAATCTGAAGTCAGGAGCCAGGAACTTTTTCCAGGTTTCCCACATGGGAGCGCCAGTCCCATGATATTATTTTTTAAATGAAAAAGAATAATGATTACACTTTACAATCCATTTAAGAAAATAAGAATGTAGAGGCCGGTTCTGTGGCGTAGTGGGCAAAGCCGCCGCCTGCAATGCCATCATCCCATCCAGGCACTGGTTCGAGTCCCAGCAGCTCTACTTCCAATCCAGCTCTCTGCTATGGCCTGGGAAAGCAGTAGAAGATGGCCCAAGTCCTTGGGCCCCTGCACCCACATGGGAGATCTGTAAGAAGCTCGTGGTTCCTGGCTTCAAATTGGCTCAGCTCCAGCCGTTGCTGCTATCAGGGGAGTAAACCAGCAATGGGAGACTCTCTCTCTCTCTCTCTCTCTCTTAGCTCTGCTTTTCAAATAAATAAATTAAAAAAAAAAAGAATGCAAAAGTACATACTGATAGTAAATATAAACGCATGAGTGAATAAATGAAAAAGTAGGAAATTCATTTTCTTTTTTTTTCACATTTATTTATTTGAAAGGCAGAGTTACAGAGAGAGAGAGAGAGAGAAAGATGGCGACAGAGAGAGGTCCTCTATCCGCTGGTTCACTCCCCAGATGGCTGACATGGCCCAGGCTGGGCCAGGCCAAAACCAGGAGCCAGTAGCTTCTTCTGGGTCTTCTATGTTGGTCAGGGACCTAGGAACTTGGGACATCTTCCTCTGCTTTCCCAGGCACATTACCAGGGAGCCACATTGAAAGTGGGGCAGCCAGGACTCAAACCAGTGGCCATATGGGATGCTGGTGTTGCTTTGGTGGCTATGCTATGTGTCGCTCCCCCTCTTCGTGGAGGAACGACACTAAACCCTGCGCTGTTCTTTCGTCTGCTCGGCCCTCCCCGGGTTTGCTGCTGGTTCTTCCCGGGTTGGCTACTATCCCTTCCACCTCCGTGGAAGGGCAGTTCCCCCTGGCCACATTCCCCACTTCCGCAGGGGAGCGGCACATCGCCGGCCGGCTCTCTCGGGGGGCTGCACAGGTGTTCCTTCAGCTAGATGTTCCCCTTAGATGTTCCCCATAGATGTTCCTGGTGCATGCCGTCTCTCTCCTCCTTTATAGTCCTCCTCTGCCAATCCCAACTCGGCTGCCCACACGCCGAGTACGCTGCTCTCCTCCAATCAGGAGCAAGTCCTACAGTTTATTAGCTGAACTGGAGGCAGCTGTGCGGAAGCTGTTTACTTCTCTCCCAGCGCCATATTGTGGGAGAGCAGATGCATAGAATAAGTCTTAATTCCAGTAACTCAGTCCAGTCCGGGCTGCTCCCCACACTATGGGTGGTGCTATTTGGTGGCTATGCTATGGGTGGCTTTACCCACTACATTACTGTGACATCCCCAGGAAATGCACTTTCTAAATGAAGAATGTCAATTATTAAATGTAAAATGAGTGGGGAGTTAGAAAATTCCATTTCACAATGAGAAAAAAATCAATTCAGGAAAGACTAGGAAAAGGATGCTACAAAACTATTGGACAAGATTTTAATGAGAACAGGATAATTACACAGCATCAGAAAATCTTCCCAGCCATCACTTACTAATTTCAAAGGGAAAAATGGTTAGCATCTTCAATAATAGGACAGCTGACATCAAGTACCTTATGATATAATGTACTGAGAAGAAAACCACATTGCTGATGTGTAATTTTCTATCAAAAATTCATACCTTGGATCCATTCAGGAGGAAATAACAGTCAAAACCAATGGACAGACACCATACAAAATAACAGGCAAATTCTTCCCCAAAATATCAATGAATGAAAGAAGAAAAAAGACTGAGAACCATTCCAGTTTAAAAGCATTTAGATAAGCATGGCAACCAAGTCCAATGCATAATCATGGATTAGATCTTTGGGGGGGAAATGCACTATTATCCTTGATCCAAAGTGATAAACCATTCATTTATAACTGAACTAGTTCTGTCACTCACATAGTCTCATTATTAAGAACAATGTTAAGCCTCCACCTGCAGTGCCAGTGTCCAATATGGACACTGGTTTGAGACCCAGCTGCTCCTCTTCCAAACCGTCTCTCTGCTTATGGTCTGGGAAGGCAGTAGAAGATGACTCAAGTTCTTGGGCCCCCACACTTGCACGCAAAACAAAGAAGCTCCTGGCTCCTGGATTCAGATCAGCCCAGCTCCAGCTGTTGAGGCGATTTGGGGAGTGAACCAGCAGATGGAAGACTTCTCTCTCTGTCTCTCCTTCTCTCTGTCTGTAACTCTGCCACTCAAATAAATAAATATGTATGAAGAAGAAGAAGGAGGAGGAGGAGGAGGAGGAGAAGGGGGAGGGGGAGGAGGGGGAGGGAGAGGGAAAAGAAGGAGAAGAAGGAGCATGGGGCTGGTGTTTTAGCATAGTGAGTTAAGCCCCACCTGCAACATCTGCATCCCATATGATTGCCATATGGTTTGAGTCCTAGCTGCTCCACTTTCAATCCAGCTCCACGCTAATGCACCTGGGAAAGCAATGGAAGATGGTCCAAGTCCCTGGGCCTCTGCACCCACATGGGAGACCCAGAAGAGGCTACTGGCTCCTGGTTTTGGCCTGGCCCAGCCTGGGCTGTAGTAGCCATCTGGGGAGTGAACCAGTGGACTATCTCTCTCTCTCTTTCTCTCTCTCTAACACTGCCTTCCAAATAAATAAAATAAATCTTTATTTTAAAAAAGAATCATCATAACTTTTGCTTTTAGGAATTAACACTAAAGAAATAGATACTCCAATGAGTTAATAGTGTATATATTTACTAAAACATTATTTATAATATCAAAAAATGAAAAGTAATCTAAATGTTTGTATTTTAGATTCTTTAGGTTGTCATTGTCTGAGAACCCAATTTAAAAGTGTTAAACAAAAAGAAAATGTATTGGGTCAAGTTACTGAAAAATCTCCAGGATAGACAGGCATGGGGGCCATCTTCAGGTTCCAACACTGTAACCAAAATCCATCTTTTGATTCAGAAGAATTTGAGAGTTATCTTCATCCTCTAACTGACTCTATTAATGGTTATCCTCTAAACACCACCAACCCTAAAGCATGAAAACATTTCTTCCGGAAGTTCTGACAAATACCTTCTTGAATTCTAATTTGATGACATTTCTACCTAAACCCAATCACTGTGGCTTTGCTAGAAAAAAACCTCACCCAAAACAAATTAAGAGAGGCTTTACCAAAGAAATGCAGGATACAATTACCAGTGAGAGGGAGAATTCATACTAGGCAACATATCTACTGTCACATTTAGTGATAAGTCATTACTATACTATTATATACAATGAAAATATATACAATGAAATATAAAATGTGTTTAATAAGTAAGTATTTTATGCAGATTTTCACAAATACATTAAGATGTGGCAACAACAGTAACTAAAAAATAGAGACTGTGTAATATTTTGTTATAACAAAATATTAATAGCAGTTACCTCTTTAGTGGTAAGACTTCATAAATCCTCTGAACTTACAAGAAAATTTTGTGTGTATAAATCATTTTTTATGCATAGTCTTCATAGCATACAACAGTTCTCAAAGGGTTACATTTCAAAAAGAGGATAAGAACAAATGACCATGGCAACCTTGCAATTTTGTAGGCAAAGAAACTGAGGTTTCGTAAGGTTAATTGCCCAAATCAAGGTCACAACAATCTGGTAATGACAGAACAAGGCAAGAATCCCAGTCTTCCAATTGCTGAACACATAGCCTTTCCACTTAGCATGCTACCTGAACTGAATTCACTGAGCAGCATGGCCCAGGCTACAATTGCTTTATGAAACACCTGAATTAAAATGATTCTAAAAGTTGAAGACTCGATAAAACTTTTCTATTTTCAAATGTATTACACAAGTTAGAAAGTTCATAATGTAAAAGGGGAAAACTAAAGGGTCAGTATTTCCCAAATTTAGACTCATAGACTTCTTAAAAAATACGTGCAGTTTCATAATAATCTAAAATTAATATAACTATATACTCTAAACCATAATAATGACTTCTAGTAAAATATAAGTTCTATGAAGACATAACACTGTTCTGTTTTATTCACTCCTGCATGGGACCTAGTACATGGAAGTGTTGGTATATAAATTACTGATGAACAAAGGAATAACTAATTTTTGCCTCATGACTTCAGTGCCTGTGTTAGTGTTACAGTCACATGGGTACTAAGTTGTACTGCCTTAATTGTTACAAGCTAAAGAGAAAAGATAGATTAAGTAAGTTATTTGTACTTAGTTGAAGCCAAATAACATCCCAGTTGGCTGCATAAATGAATAAAGGACATTTTTAAACAGCCAAGTTATGACATGGCATTATTAATTAAGCAAGCCAAAATCAAAGAAATCTACCCCATAACAAATATCAAATGCAACTTCCAACAAATGGATTAATTTCAGCATATTAAATTGACTTACAGTTTAGTTTTATGTTTATCAATTTTTTTCCATTTACAGGAACCATAATCATAAAAACATGCTTAAGTTTATATTTTAAAATATTTAGGTAACATACAATCCATAATTTAAGTCAACTAAGAATTTAAACTATTTTATCCTCTAAAACTTATATTTAGATTATTCAAGTTTTAAAACCAATAAAATTATGTTAATGTGGACTACGTGTTGTGAATTTAATCAGTTGGTTTAAAAAAATTTACTAGATAACTTTGTTTACTTGTTTAACATATAAAATTATAGACTTTTAGAAGTACACTGATGATGTTAAATAACTAGTACACTCAAGCTAATTAATATATCTATCATCTCACATAGTTACCATTTGTGTGTGTATTGAGGATACTTACAATCTATTTTCTTAACAAATTCAAGTATACAATACAGCATAATGAACTACAGTAACCATGTCATAAATAATCTCCAGAAATTTTCAACCTGATATAACTGAACTTTAAACCCTGCAACCACTAGTTCCCCATTTCACCCACTTCCAGGCCCCTGGAACCACCATTCTACTCTCTGCTTTTATGAGTTTGACTTTTTCATATTCCACAAAAAACTATTATTATGCAATTTTTTGTCTTTTAAGAATTTAAAATTTTTTATTTAAAAGTTAGAGAGAGAAAGAAACACATAGAGACAGAGACAGAGACAGAGATAGAGATCAACCAATCACTGGTTCACTCATGAAATGCTTACAACATTTAGAGATGGGCCAGGCCAAAGGCAGGAGCCAGGAATTCATTCTGTGTCTACCACGTGGGTGGCAGGGACCCAACTACTTGAGCCATCACTTGGTGCCTTCCAGGCGCACATTAGCAGGAAAACTGCAAGCAAGAATTGAGCCAGGACTTGAACCCAAGCACTACAATATGGAAAGTGGATATACCAAGCAGCATCTTAACCACTGTAACAACACCCTCCCTTCCTTTGTATTTAAGGCTGAGTAATATTTCATTGTGGGTATATAATACGGTATTTTCTTTACTCATTCATCCATCCACAGACACAGGTTTTAAGATGTTTTTTCTATTTCAATGAAAAACATCATTGGAATTTTGATAGTGCACTGAATCTGTAAATAGATTTGTTGAAGAGTACAATATTTATTTTTCTTTTTTTTAACTTTTATTTAATGAATATAAATTTCCAAAGTACGACTTATGGATTACAATGGCTTCCCCCCCATACCGTCCCTCCCACTCACAACCCTCCCCTTTCCCACTCCCTCTCCCCTTCCATTCACATCAAGATTCATTTTTGATTATCTTAATATACAGAAGATCAGCTTAGTATACATTAAGTAAGGATTTCAACAGTTTGCTCCCACACAGAAACATAAAGTGGAAAATAATAGATGATTTTTTTAAATGATGATGAAATCAGATCAGACCTATTGTCATGTTTAATCCCAGTGAGAGTCAAGTTGGGAATTGATAATTTCTTTTTTTTTTTTTTACAGAAGATCAGTTTAGTATGCATTAAGTAAAGATTTCAACAGTTTGCACCCCCATAGAAACACAAAGTGAAATATATTGTTTGAGTACTCGTTATAGCATTAAATCTCAATGCACAGCACATTAAGGACAGAGATCCTACATGAGGAGTAAGTGCACAGTGACTCCTGTTGTTGACTTTACCAATTGACACTCCTGTCTATGGCATCAGTAATCTCCCTATGCTCCAGTCATGAGTTTCCAAGGCTATGGAAGCCCTCTGAGTTCTCCGACTCTTATCTTGTTTAGACAAGGTCATAGTCAAAGTGGAGGTTCTCTCCTCCCTTCAGAGAAAGGTACCTCCTTCTTTGAAGACCTGTCCTTTCCACTGGGATCTCACTCACAGAGATCTTTTTGCCAGAATGTCTTGGCTTTCCATGCCTGAAATACTCTCATGGGCTTTTCAGCCAGATCCGAATGCCTTTAGGGCTGATTCTGAGGCCAGAGTGCTATTTAGGACATCCGCCATTCTATGAGTCTGCTGAGTATCTCACTTCCCATGTTGGATCACTCTCCCCTTTATTTATTCTATCGGTTAGTGTTAGCAGGTACTAGACTTGTTTATGTGCTCCCTTTGACTCTTAGTCCTTTCATTATGATCAATTGTGAACTGAAATTGATCACTTGGAATAGTGAGATGGCATTGGTACATGCCACCTTGATGGGATTGAATTGGAATCCCCTGGTATGTTTCTAACTCTACCATTTGGGGCAAGTCAGCTTGAGCATGTCCCAAATTATACATCTCTTCCCTCTCTTATTCCCACTCTTATGTTTAACAGGGATCACATTTCAGTTAATTTTCAACACTTAAGAATAACTGTGTATTAATTTATTTTTCTAATCCATTAACATGGGGCATCTTTTTGTTTTCTGTGTCTTCTCCAACTTTTTCATCATTTTTATAGTTTTCAATGTATTTTACCTCCTTGGTTAGGGTTATTCCTAAGTATTTTATTCTTCTTAATGAATTTGTAAATGGGGTTACATATATAATCTCATCATTAGACACTGTTGTTAGTATATAGTGATGCAATTGATTTTTGTATGTTGATTTTGTATCCTGCAACTTTACTGAATTCATTTACCAATTCTAACAATTTTTGAGGGAATATTTAAGGTTTTACATACATAAGACCCATGTCATCTGCAAACAGACAGGTTTATTTCTTTCTTTACTTCTAGTCTAATTTGAATATTTTTATATTTATTTTTAACCCAACTTCCCTGGCTAGGACTTCTAGAATTATGTTGAATAGAAGTAGTGAAAGTCTTGTTCTTGATCTTTGAAAAAGTTTTCAGCATTTCACCATTGGATATGATGCTAACTGTAGGCTCATTATATGCAGTCTTTATTATGCTGAGGTGCATTCTTTTCACATCTACTTTGTAAAATAAATTTTATCAAGAAATGATTTTGAATTTTGTCAAAGTTCTTCCTGCATCTATTGAGGTGATCATATAATTCAAATAGTTCATTCTGTTAATGTAGTATAGTGTATATGTTACATTATTAATGTATATGTATAATGTATATATAGTATATATTAATGTATAATGTATATGTTACATTATTTCATGTGTTGAACCATTCTTACATTTAAAGGATTAATCCCACTTGATAATGAAGCATGATTCTTTGAATGTGCTGTTATACTTGGTTTGCTAAATTTTTTTGAGGATTAAATATTTATCGGGGATATTGGCCTGTAATTTTCTTTTCTTGTGGTGTGTTTGTCTGATTTGAAATCATGGTAGTGCTCACAAAATAATTTTGGAAGAATTTGGGGAAGACTGGTGTTAATTCTTCTTTAAATGTTTGGTAGAATTCACCAGTGAAATCATCAGGAGCTGGCCTTTTCTTTGTTGGGACTTTTTGATTATTAATGGTATTGGTCTATTTTCTATTATTATAACAGAATGTGATGCTGGGTGCTTTATAAAGAAAAGAGGTTTAATTTGCTTGCAGTTTTGGAGTCTGAAAAAGTCTAAAATCAGGTGGCACTATGGAGTCATCCTCAAGTGTGTGCTCCCTTGGCTGTATCACAAAATAGCACAGAAGCCAAAAGGAAATCAACCACATGAAGAGATACATCATCTGTAAATCTGGAAGCCAGAGGGACCAAGGGGACAGACCTCCTTTTCATAAAAACCACTGTCATGAGAAGCAACTGAGGTACCATAATAATAGCATTAATTTCTTCAGGAAGCAGGACTTTCAGTGACCCACTTTCCCCTAGGCGCCATTTCTTGAAGGTTCAACGACTTCTCTCTCTTTCTCTCTCTCTCTCTCTCTCTCTCTCTCTCTCTTTATTTAATGAGAGTATTTTTACATAGATACATCTTCAGGAATACAGTGGTTCCCCCTTGCCCCCCAACCTGTTCCCATCCCACCTCCCATTCCCTCTCCCATCTCCTTCTTCATTATGGATCATTTATATACAGAGGGCCAACTCTATGCTAATCATAGATTTCAACAATTTGCCCCCACATCCACACACAACATATAGAGTACTGTTTGGGGAGAGAATTTGCAGTTGATTCTCATATTGCAATTCAGTAGGGACAGAGGTCCTACCTGGGGAGCAGGTGCACAGTGACTACTGTTCCTTTAACAATTAACACTCTTTTTTTATGACGTCAGTGATCATGATCATCTGAGGCTCTTGTCGTGGGCTGCCAGGGCTATGGAGGCCTTTTGTGACCATAGATTCCGTCGGCATTTGGACATGGCCATAAGCAAAGAGGATGTTCTCTCCCATCAGAGAAAAGTGTCTCCTTTGATGATCCTTCCTTTCCTCTGAGGTCTTACAGAGATCCTCCGTGTAGGATTTTTTTTCCACAGTCTTGTCTTTCCATGCCTGAGATGCTCTTTCAGGCCTTTCAGCCCTACCAGGAAGCCTTATGGTCAACCACTTCTCAACATCAGCACAATGCAGACCAATTTTGTTGAACATTTCTATTGTTCTCCTATTCTCTATTTTATTCATTTCTGCTCTAATCATTATTAATCCTTCTCTCTTCTAACTTTGGATTTAGCTTGTTCTATTTTTTCTAGATCCTGTGGTATAAAGTTGAGTTGCTTGTTGGAGACCCTTTTATTCCTTTATATAGGTATTTAGCATCATAAACTTCCTTCTTGGCACCACTTTTGCCACATCCCACAAGTTTTCAAATGTGATTAAATTTAAATTTATCTCTAGGTATTTTTCTTTTTTTTAACTTTTATTTAATGAATATAAATTTCCAAAGTACAGCTTATGGATTACAATGGCTCCCCCCCCCCATAACTTCCCTCCCACCCGCAACCCTCCCCTTTCCCTCTCCCTCCGCCCTTCCATTCACATCAAGATTCATTTTCAATTCTCTTTATATACAGAAGATCAGTTTAGCATGTATTGAGTAAAGATTTCAACAGTTTGCACCCACATAGAAACACAAAGTGAAAAATACTGTTTGAGTACTAGTTATAGCATTAAATCACAATGTACAGCACATTAAGGACAGAGATCCTACATGAGGAGTAAGTGCACAGTGACTCCTGTTGTTGACTTAACGAATTGACACTCTTGTTTATGGCATCAGTAATCACCCTAGGCTCTTGTCATGAGTCGCCAAGGCTATGGAAGCCTCTTGAGTTCACCAACTCTGATCATATTTAGACAAGGTTGTAGTCAAAGTGGAAGTTCTCTCTCTAGGTATTTTTCAACCTCTTCATATTTCTTCTTTGGCCCACTGGTTGTTCAGGAGTTTGTTGTTTAATTTCCACATATGTGTGAATTTTCCAATTTTTTTCTTGTTACTGGTTTCTAGTTACCCACCATTATGGTCAGAAAAGATACTTGATATAATTTCAATCTTCCTAAACTTGCTAAGCCTTGTTTTATGGCCCAGTAAGTGATATATTCTGAAAAAATGTTTTGCATACACTTGAAAAGACAGTATTCTGCTGCTGTTGGAGAGAATGCTAGGTTCACTTATTCTATAGTATTGTTAAGTTATAGTATTGTTAAGTACACTGTTTCCTTATCAATTTTCTGTCTGAATAATCCATTCTTTATTGAAAATAGGGAACAGATGTCTCCTACAATTATTGTACTGTTTACTATTTTGCCTTTAGTTCTGTTAATATTTATATACTTAGTTGCTCCAATAGTGAATGCATATATATTTACAACTGCTATATCATTTTTATGAATTTATCCCTTTGTCATTTTGATCTTGTCTCTTTCGACAGTCTTAAAGTCTATTCTCTCTAACACAAGTAGCCACCCATTCCCTTTTGGTTACCATTTACACAGAATTCCACCCCTTCAATTTCAGCCTTTGTGTATCCTTAAAGCTATGGTGAGCCTCTTGCAGGCAGCATGTAGTTGGGTATTGGTTTCTTACCCACCCTACTACTTCATAATCTGTTTTAAAAATTTGTCACTTATTATTTTATTTGAAAAGGAGAGAGGGAGGAAGAGGAAGGGATTTCTTTCTCTCTCTCTATCTATATATATAGATATAGAGATATAGAGAGATATATCTCTCTATATAGATAGATATAGATATATCTATCTATCTATCTATCTATCTCTGATCTTCCATTCACTGGTTTACTTGCCAAATGCTTGCAACAGCCAGGGCTAGCTAGACTAGCAGCCAGGAACTTAGTCTAGGTTTTAATCACCACCTGCTTCCTTCCACCCCAGATGCTCATTCAGGAAGCAGGATCAGAAGTACAGCCAGGACTCAAACCCAGGAACTCAAACACAGGATGTGGGCAACATTAGCTTAACCACTGTATCAAACATCTCCATGTTCTTTAGATTGGAAAATTAACCAGCTTACATTTAAAGTAATTACTGATAGGTTTTTACATTTAAAGTAATTACTGATAGGTAAAGATTAACTATTGGTATTTCAAAAACTATATCTTGGGGCCGGTGCCATGGCGCAGTAGGTTAATCCTCCACCTGCAGCGCCAGCATCCCATTTGGGCGCCGGTTCTAGTCCCGGCTGCTCCTTTTCCAACCCTGCTCTCTGCTGTGGCCTGGGAAAGCAGTAGAAGAGGGCCCAAGTCCTTGGGTCCCTGTACCCACATGGGAGACCCAGAAGAGCCTCCTGGCTCCTGGTTTTGGATCGGTGCAGCTCCAGCCATTGTGTCTATTTGGGGAGTGAACCAACAGAAGGAAGACCTTTCTGTCTCTCCCTCTCATTGTCTGTAACTCTACCTCTCAAATAAATAAACATCTAAAAAAAAACTATATCTTCACTTTTGTATTTCTTTTTCTCCTTTTTTCTCTTACTGTCTTTGTGATTTGATGGTTCTGTAGTAGTGGTTGCAGTTGTTAATAGCAGACTTTGATTCCTTTCTCATATCATTTGTGCAGGCATTTTCTTCAGTTACCATGAGGCTTACATAAAACATCTTAAATAACTATTTTAAGCTGATAATAACTTCAATTGCATGCAAAATTCTATATTTTTGCTTCTCTTCCCTATATATTGTATGTTATTGATGTTACAATTTACATATTGTATAGTAGCTATAGTAATGTATAGTGGTTATAATCATTTTAATACTTTTGTCTTTCAGCTATTATTCTAGTTAAAAGTGATTTACATGCCCCCATTACAGTATTAGGATATTCTGAATTTGACTATATACCAAGCTTTACCAGTAAGTTTTATATTTCATATATGTTCATGTTACCAATTAGCATCTTTTCACATCAACTTGTAAAACTTTCTTAGTATTTCTTATAACACAGGTCTTGTGATAATGAACTCCTTAGTATCTGTTCATCTGTAAACGCCCTTTTTCTCTTTTATTTATGAAGAACAGCTTTGCCAGAAATAAGCTTCTTGATTGGCAATTTTTCTTCTTTCTTTACCTCACTCTCTCCTAGCCTGTATGGTTTCTTCAGGAATCCACTGATAATATTATGGAGGTCCCTTATTTGTGACAAGTTTCTTTTCTCTTTCTGCTTTCAAATTTCTCTTTGTCTTTGATTTATGATCATTTGATTATAATGTGTCTTGGTGCAATCTTCTTTGGGTTGTTTGTATTTGGGGACCTTTGAACCTCATGACCTGAAGTCCAAATCCTTCCCAAGATTTGGGAAGTTTTTTGTCATTATTTCTTTGAATTATCTTTCCCCTTTCTCACTCTCTCTTCTTTTGTAATTCTCAGGATGAATTTGATTTACGTGATGGTTCTGCTGTGGACTCAATTTGATTAAATTTTAATTTAAAAATTATTAGTTTTCATTTTTTGGAAGACAGAGATCTTCCTTCAGTGGTTCACACCTCAAATGCCCATAATAGCCAGTGTTGGACCAGATTGAAGCCATGATCCTAAAACCCCAACCAAATCCCCCAAATGAGTGCAGGGACCCAACTGCTGGAGCCATCACTATTGCCTCCTACATTAACAGGAAGCTGGATTGGAAGCAGAGCCAGGACTCACACACAGGCATTCCAATGTGGAATGTGGGCAACCCAAGCACCATCTTAACCACTGCCCACAACACTTGTCCCTCATTTTAAATGTGTTTTATTTTTTCTTCTCTGCCTGAATAATTTCCAAATCACTTGTATTGGGGTTTACAGATTCTTTCTTCTGCTTTATTGAGTAAGCCACTGAAGTTCTCAAAGACATTTTGCATTTGTTAATTGTATTCTTCAAGTCCAGAATTTTTACTTTTTATTTTTATATTCTTATTGAAATTCTCACTTTGTGCAGTTATTGTTGTCCAGATTTTTCTCAAGTTGTCTACCTGTGTTCTCTTGTTGCTCACTAGAACAAGAACAACTATTTTGAATTCTGCATCAGGTAATGTACAGACTTTTATTTCTCTGTGGTTAGCTACTGAAAAGTAGTATTCCTTTGGCGCAATCATGTTTCTGACTGTGGTGTGTGTGTGTGTGTATGTGTGTGTGTATGTGTGTGTGTGTGTGTGTTCCTTGAAGTCTTTCTTTGCTGTCTTTACATATGAATAAGTCACCTCTTTCAATCTCTACTTACTGACTTCAAAAGAGAAAGACTCATCAATCTTCCTGACTAGAGCTTTTGGAAATCCCTTAGAGTCTTCCTATGGACTCTGCTAGTTACCTTTAAGGGAAGTTTTAGGATTGTATAACTTCTCTCAGTCTTACAAAAAAATAGGTCTGTTGATGATTGCTTCCCATTTATTTTCCCTAGGGCAATGCTCTGAAGTGTTCAAGATTTAGTACCTTATCTCAATCAGAATCAAGCTGGATGTCTGTGTTTGCTTGTGGCCCATGGGTGCCATCTGTGGGACATGCATGGGGTGCCAGCTGGAGGTCAGGAAAGGCACGTATACCACTTGTGCTGCATATGGGCTAACTGAGAGGCCAAAGGTGATACACTCGATGAGGCTCATGGGCAGGCTGCTTGGAGTCTCTGAGGTAATTAGTAGTAAGCATGACCCTTTGTTGAGTTCCCTGGCCCATTTGATAGGAGCACCTTCCCCTTAGACCTAACCCTATCCGCTCACAGACTACTCAGCCAAGACCAATTTCTCAGTGTTCTGGCAAATGTAAGAAATATGTGAGCCTCTTGAGCAGCATCCCAAGCCAGGGACTCACAACAGTCTCACTTTCCCCTTAGGGAGAAATCAGGGCCAAGGAGTCTGTTTCGGCACTGAATTGTACTGTCTTGGGGAAGGGTGATGTGGGTAAAGTGAAACATTTTGTTACCACCTTCAATACATCTATTCTCAGTTTTTGTTTTTGTTTTGTTTTGTTTTGTTTGCTCCAATAGATTAGGAAGATCTCTCTGCTTGACTCTGGCACTCACACAAAAGTACTTTAATCTGTGGGTGACTGATAACACTGACATTTCTGTAAAAAATGAGGGATGAAAACTCAAATTCTTTCATCTCTATGACATTATTCCTAACTGATTTTTAATACCACTATGATTCCATTTTCACTTATCAAAGTCGAGGTTAGCTTGAAAAAAATTTCTGTAGAATAATTCTATTAACAAGAAAATTTAGGAACTGTAAGAATTTGGAGAACTGTAAGTCCAACCCCTCACTTTACACATAATGTAGCTTGGAGGCATAAGGACAACTTTTCCAAGGTTGCCAAATAAATCATGGGAAGAGGAGATGGAGAACCTAGATCTAATCACTTCATCCACTGAAAAATACTGAGCATTGTGAAAATACCTCTTAATGATAGTGATGCTTTAACTCAACAGCCTATTGTTCTTAAATTGATTCCTGGGCACTGTTCTTGCTACATTCTTTAAGCACAAAGAAAAGCAGCATACTGTTCTGGATTTATACAATCAGATCTGAGGACTGACATTATTGTAATTGCTTAGTCCTTGAGTCAATTGGCAGTGCATCAACCATTAAAATCAAAATCATGTAAGGCTGCAGGAAGATCTTGGCAAAGCATAAATGCATGTAGGAAGAAAAGTCAAATTTGAACCTATCAACCTTGGCAGTTTTCCTTTAAGAGAGCAAAAAAGAGTCTCAGTGGCCACGGAAATTAAAACTGTGTCCTAAATGAACGAGAGGTGTTGCAGATAAGAGAGGTTGAGAAAAGAATAACAAGTAGTTGAAGCCTCTATATTCCAATCAGGATTTTAAAGATATTTTTGGGATTCCATGTAACAGATGAAGCATTGGAATGAATAAGAACAAACTATAAGAATAATTCTATTCTTTTCCTAGACTCAGACCAATCAGTGTGGTAGTGCATAATTTATATTTAAATGTAAATTTCAAAACTAATTATAATTTCCAAATAGCAGAGAGTAATTCGGTTAGAATCACAATCAAAAGAAAGATTCATTCAGTTTGCTTAAATGTTTTTTGAAAACAGGGTAAAATACAAAGTCCACATTGGTCATAGGTCTCAGAGGATCTCATGAACTTCTAATGAACATTCAAATTAATTCATCAGATTTCTGATTGAACCAGAATCCTCAGGCTTCATTCTGAAGTTGTTCCAATGAATTACAGAATACCCAGAACCAACCTTTTCCCATAGAACTCCTCTCCAGGAGGCCAACAGACAATATTTTATACTCTGGTTTTCTTCACCAGGCATCTTACACCTGTCCTTATAATTCCCGTATACCACATTGTATTATGAACTAAACCTCAATTTTCTCTCCCACTATAAGGACCACGAGTCCCAGTATTTTGGTTATGTAGATAAGATCTTCATTTCTTGACACAAAAGTGAATCCATAAGGCCATTTTAGAGGGCTCACAAATTTTTAAAGCAGGCATACAATTTTGCATTAAAAATGAGTTTCTTATTCACATCATGTAGCAATTTCTTGGAAAGGGGATCATTAACTTTTTTAAAAAAGATTTTGAAACACACAGTTACAGAGAAATGGGGAGACAAAGAGAGACAGAGAGACAGAGAGGGGGAGAGAGAGATCTCCCACCTGCTGGCTCACCCTTCAAATGGCCAAAAAGGCCAGAGCTGGGCCGATTTGAAGCCAGGAGCCAGGAGCTTCTTTCAGGTCTCCCATGTGGGTGCAGGGACCCAAGCACTTGGGCCATCCTCTACTGCTTTCCCAAGCACATTAGCAGGGAGCTGGATTGGAAGTGGAGCAGCAGGGACTCGAACCCCAGTGCCCATATGGGATGCTTTACCTGCTACGCCATAGCATTGGCCCCAATCATTAACTTTGTTATCATTACTTTGCTTTTAAAGGGAACTAGTAATCAGCTGGAAATATTTAGTTCATTTTCATACAACAAGTTCTTGTTTGTACATGAAGGATAGCAAATTCAGGGACAGTTCTGGTATATCACTGCTACTCAGGCAGGCAAGAGTGGCCAGTGATACCCAAAATTCACATATTTTCTTTGGGAAGTTGATTATGTTTTCTTTCTTTTTTATTTTTAAATTTATATGCCTAACAAAAACAAGCACAGCTCTCATTGATCTCAATTACATTGTCATAGACCAAATTGTGACCATCTCAAAATTCTTACAGTGAAGGCCTAACCACCAATGTGACTATATTTGGACATAGCACCTTTAAAGAAGTAAGTAAGGGGGCATGAGCAGTGGCATAGCAGGTAAAGCCGCCACTATATGGGCGGCAGTTTGAGTCCTAGCTGCTCCACTTCCTATCCAACTCTTAGCTATGGCCTGAGAAAACAGTAGAAGATAGCCCAAGTAATAGGGCCCCTACACCCACATGAGAGACCCAGATGAAGCTCCTGGCTCCTGCCTTTTGATCACCCCAGCCCTGGCTGTTGTAACCATTTAGGGAGTGAACCAGTAGATGGAAGACCCCTCTATCTCCACCCCTCCCCAGCCCTGCCCCTCTCTGCCTTTGCCTCTGTAATTCTGCCTTTCAAGTAAATAAATAAATATTTTTTAAAAATAAAAAGCAAAGAAATAAAAACTGAAATAGAAAAATCCACAATTAGAGTGAAATATTTTAACATACTTCTCTTGTGATCTTATAGAACAAATAGGTAGATTATAGAATTTCACAGTTACCAAGCAATCTAACAATACATACCAAACAATGGCCGAGTATCCTTCCTAAATATCCTTCCTAAATACATATGAAATATTTATTAAAAGTGACCACATTCTGAGCCATAAAGCTGATTACAAGAAATTTCCAAAAAATCAAATAATATAGAATGTTTCCTAACCATGTTGAAATTAAGCTAGAAATCAACTGAAAAAATAGTATCTTAAAAGTCACATGTAAGAAAAAAAAAGTCATGTATAAAACTGACACAGCAAAGGAATAGCTTAAATTGAATTGAATGATAATGAGAATACTATAAATCAAAATTGTGGAATACTCCAAATGCAATGCTTGGAGGGAAATTTATGGTCTTAAATTAATACATTAGAAAATGGGTAAGGCTCAAAATTAATCAGTCAAGTTAATATCTCAAGAAGTTAGAAAATAAAAGAACCAAATATTTATAGACCCAAAATAGAACAAGGAAATAGCAAAAATATGAGTGGAAATTAGCTAAAGCAAAAGCAAACAAAGAATAGTGAAGATAAATCCAGTTTTGGATCCTCTAAAAAGTGGCTTAAACTGATATATCTAAAAAAAAAAAAAAAGACTGATCAAGATATATGGAAAAGGACATACTAACGCAGCCACTGCAAAGATATTAAAAGAATATCTTACACTAAGTTTAAAAATTTGTTAAATGGGGGTATGGCGGAGGAACCAGTGATGTGGCATAGTGGGTAAAGCCGCCAACTGCAGTGCTGACATCCCATATGGCACCAGTTCGTGTCCCAGCTGCTCCACTTCAGATCCAGTTCCCTGCTAATGCACCTGGGAAAGCAGCAAAAGATGGCCCAAGTCCTTGGGTCCCTGCTACCCACATGGGAGACCCGGAAGAAGCTCCTGACTCCTGGCTTCGGATCAGCTCATCTCTGGCCATTGTGGCCATTTTGGGGAGTGAACCAGTGGATAGAAGACTTTCTCTCTCTTTCTTTCTCTCTTTCTGTCTCCATAACTCTGCCTTTCAAATACATAAAATAAATCTTTAAAAAAATGTTAAAAGGTAAAATTTCTACAAAACCTATTACTTACCAAGGAGAAACAGAAAATGTCAACACTCCATAACTATTAAGGAAATTAAATCTATAATTAAAACCTTCCCCTAAAGAAAACCTAAGTCCAGAGGTCTTCATTGGTAAAGTCTACCAAACTCTTGAAGGAAAAACGACATCCATTTTTCACACATGCTTTCACAGGTTATTAAAAAAGGAATTATTTTCCTATGGCTTCTATAACAAATTATCATAAATTGAGTGGCCTTAATAGAAATTTATTCTTTCACAGTTATGGAGACCAGAAGTCCAATATCAGGTGCATGGGTCAGAAATCAAGGTGTTGGCAGGGCTGTTCAATCTCTAAAGGCTTTAGGGAAGATTTTTTTTCTTTGCCTCTTGCAGCCAGCATTTTTTTTTTTTGATGCCACATCACTCTAATTTCTATTGCTATGTTCATATTGCCTTCCCTTCTAGGTGTAAAATCTCCCTCTGCCTTTTTCTCATACAGACACTTGTGATGGTATTTAGGGCCCACCCAAACAGTCTCCCATGCAAGATCCCTAACTTATACACAATCTGTAAAAACCCCTTTCTGAAAAGAAGTAACATTCACTTGTTTTAGGGATATCCTTTGGGTGAGCATTTTTCTATTCTGCCATACTTCCCATATTCATTTTATGATACCAGGATAACACTGAGACCAAGACTTGAAAATGACATTATGAGAAAGGTAAATTGTAGGTCAATGCCACACATGAACATAGATATAAACCCTAAATAAAATATTAGCAAACTAAATCCAGCAATACTTAATAAGAAAAAATAGAATATTATCAAGTTGAGAAATGTAGAATTGCCCTAACATTAAAAATCAATGTAATTCTCTACATGAACGTTAACAGAAAAGAGGAAAAAAATAGAAACATATGCTTTTGTCTTCAACAAAGGAGAAGAGTTGTTTAGATGTCACCTTGCTCTGTAATTTTTTCCCTGAGGAAATATAATGAAAGGGCTTATAATGCCTCACATCCTCCTCCAGCACCTTCTTTGAATAGCAGACCATTGGACCTGTGATGCTTGAAAGCATCCCCTCTACCAACCACCTATAATTTCCAAGCAAGCCATGGTAACTGGAGCCCAGAGTTAATTTGATGACTGAAGAGTCTCATCTTTAGGTAAATGACCTAAAGGTCGTTATATGGTAGGTTATACCTAGGTTGTTTTATCAGGAAAAAGGAACATGTCAAAATTTTCTCACTGGTCTCTGATTTTGGTGACAAAATCTCCAGCTCATTGAAATCAAATAAAATCAATGTACAATGTAGTTCCGAAAATACAGTACAGTAGTTTTTTTTTTTTTAAGATTTATTTTATTTATTTGACAGAGTTACAGAGAGGTAGCGACAGAGAGAGAGATCTTCCATCTGCTGGTTCACTCCCCAGATGGCTGCAATGGCCAGAGCTGCGCCTATCCGAAGCCAGGAGCCAGGAGCTTCTTTTGGGTCTCCCACGCGGGTGCAGGAGTCCAAGGTCTTGGACCATCTTCTACTGTTATCCCAGGCCATAGCAGAGAGCTGGATCGGAAGAGGAGCAGCCAGGACTAGAACCAGCACCCATATGGGATGCCAGAGCCTCAGGCCAGGGCTTTAACCTGCTGTGCCACAGCGCCGGCCCCACAGTAGTTCTTAATCTCAAGCGTATACCAGGTACAATTTGACAAGCTACTCAAACCTTTGCTCTACCCTCAGAAAGTCATCAGTAAAGGAAGACACTATTGAGATAGAAAGATGCCATATTCCTCATTTGTATTATTTGTGTATTGTAGTGGGGAAAAAAAATCAGGATCTCTCTTTTCACCAGATATTTCTGGACCTTATTAAATAAACCAAGTTAATGTTCATGCATTTATGTTTATTGTTATATAATAAATTATATAAATGTTTTGACTTAAAGTAACACTTATCATCTCACAGTTTCTATTGGTCAAAAGTCTAGGCATAGTGTAACTGGATTCTCTGCTTAGGATCTCACAAGGCTGAAATATGCGAGCAAGGGCTGCTATCCTGTCAGAGGCTTGGCGGGGGGGGGCTCTTCCAAATTCATTCACGTTGTCAGAATTCAGTTCCTTGCAGCTGTAGTGCTAGAGTCATGATTTTCTTACTGGCTGTCAGCTCGTTGAGGTCTGACATCAAGTGTTAGCCATAAGGCACACTCTCACAACATGACAGCTTACATCCTCAAAGCAAGCAGTAGAATCTTACTTTAGTCTGTTACAATGTTGTATTCCAAAAAATAATATAACTACAATAGTGAATGTTGCATTACCTTTACCGTAATATATAATCCAATTGAGGAAGAATATCTCATCATCGCCATAGTTCCAGCTCACACCCAAAGTGATGGGAGCATACAGAAGTTGTACACCAGTAGGTGAGAATCTTGGGAACTATCATATGATATGGCTATGACAAAGGATATTTCAGAAAGGGAGAGAAAATGAAAGAATGGGAGAAACCGTGAATGGGCAATGTGACAGAAAGAAGAGAATGAAATAGCTTGAGGAGTGGTGGCAAGAAGAAAAAGAGGTGAGCAAACAGCATTTGGAGAGAATTGAGAGCGTTATAGGAGTTTTGCCTGGCAACAAATTTTGTGTGAGGCAGACTTTAAGAAAGATGTAGATCATTTAGCTGACAGAGATGGAATGGGGGGAAGGACATTTGGAAAGGGGAAAATGATTTGGCTAAAAAAGCCCAGAGACAGTTGACTTCAGAGAACATTGGGAAAACAGCAATGACAAAACCCATTTGACAGGAAGACTACAAGGTTTATGAAGGGGAGAAGTAGAAGGGAAGTCTGGAAGAGTTGATTGTGGTGGTAGGGAAAGGATTCCAAGGATCTTTTCCAGTGGCTTCTCAAAGATTCCAATAATGAGAGTAAAGATGATTTTTCACAGTAGAGCACTGTAGTAACTAATGGCTTTATTCTGGCCACAAAGTAACTACAAAAGTAATGTACATCCCCCTACCTTTAGCCTAAGACAAACTGAAACTCCTAAACTGGTGTTGAAAGAGATCTCAATTTATCATTGCTCATTGCCCCAACCGTCTAGCTCCCTGAAAATGTGATTTAAAAAGGAACTTCAGACAGACCCTCCAGTATATCTTTGTTTCACAATGACATTATGCTATTAATGCACGACACTATATTATTAATAATATTCACCAACACATCTCAGGTCCACTATTTTACTCGCAGTTAGTGGCAATCTGCAGCAATCAAATAATTGTGCTTGTCTGAATGGCCCGGCCAAAAGATGCACTTACACAGATTATTCTATTGGTCAGTTCCATTTGTTGACAGCTCAGCAGGGAGGGCTAGATTTTTTCAATGCACAAAGCTAATGTATACAATTGGAACCCTTGCCAGGGAAGGGCAAAAAGGACAGAGAAAGACAATTGGCAAAGATATGCCAAGATGGAATGAAATGGAGAGTCAGCTGGGAAACCTCCATTTGGGAGAAGGATTCTGGGCTATCCCAATTATCAGACTTCTTCTGAAATCCTCAGTGCCTCCGGCTCTGTACCTCACAGCCAGAAAAATGTGATTCCTAGATGCTGTCACTCTGGTGAAACATACTCTGACCAACCCAACATCCACTTGCTTTGAACTTAGTAAGAACAATAGTTCTTAGAAAGGAAAGTAAAAAGTCAAATTAAAACAGATGCAATGAGAAAAAAATGAAACAAGTTAAATAAAAGGTAGAGAAAATCACAAGAGAAATTATTGTGAATTATTTTATAATGACACAGGGCAGGGTGGGGTCAATTGAATTGGGTATAGAAAGGTATAACTGGAGAAAAGATAGCTGAACTCTGGACCTTCCCTTCTGGCTTCTCATCATCTCCTTCTCTTCCCTAGTGGTTCTCATATGATTTCACCTGGGCCCATCCTCAATGTCTCTTGCTCTAAATCTCTTCTTTCTTCCCTCCTTTTTGTAACCCAATTAAAATCTTTTATTAGTTATAAGACCAAATAGATCTCTTAAAACACTTCACAGAGGAGTCTGTTGATCAAAGCTCAGTAACTCCTTTTGTCTCTTCTTTTTCTCTTTTCCTCCAATCTCCTGACAATCTACTATTAGGATTTCATCCTATTGTCCCCTATTTAAATACAGTCATAGTTCAGTATGATCACTTTCATTTACCAAGAATATTCCAGTGTAAATAAAGGACAAAGGACAAATAAAAATAGAAGGTAAGGAAATATACCTCTTAATGGCCATTTATGTTTAAGTAAAGAGCTTTTACGTATAGCATTATGTGAGTAGATACCTACAAAAAATTCCCTGGGAGGTGGGAGTTGTAGCACAGCAGGTTAAGCCACAACTTGAGATTCTCACATTTCTTATCAGAGTGCTGGTTCCAGTCCTAGCTCTTCCATGCTTTTGATACAGCTTTCTGCTAATACACTTGGTAGGTAGCAGATAATGGCTCAAGTGCTTCGGCCCCTACCACCCATGTGGGAGACCCAGATGGAGTTCCAGGATCCTTGCTTCAGCTTGGCCTAGCTCTGGTTGTTGTTAGAATTTGGTGAATGAACTGGAAGAGTAAAGTTCTCTGTGTCACTCTTTCAAAAAAAAATTAACAAATCTTAAAATAAAAAAAAAGGTTCCTGTGCTTAATGGTTTTTAGTTTAGGAAGTTAGAGTTCATAAATCCAGATCTGCAATGAGCTTTAAAAACAATGTTAAGAGGCCGGCGCCGCGGCTCACTAGGCTAATCCTCCGCCTAGCGGCGCCGGCACACCGGGTTCTAGTCCCGGTCGGGGCGACGGATTCTGTCCCGGTTGCCCCTCTTCCAAGCCAGCCCTCTGCTGTGGCCAGGGAGTGCAGTGGAGGATGGCCCAGGTGCTTGGGCCCTGCACCCCATGGGAGACCAGGAAAAGCACCTGGCTCCTGGCTCCTGCCATCGGATCAGCGCGGTGCGCCGGCCGCGGCGGCCATTGGAGGGTGAACCAACGGCAAAGGAAGACCTTTCTCTCTGTCTCTCTCTCTCACTGTCCACTCTGCCTGTGGAAAAAAAAAAAAAAACAATGTTAAGAAAACAGAGGTAAAGGCAATTCTAAAACTGTCTCATTTTATGATTTCAATCTTATACATATCTGGAAAACAAACAATATAGGTAAGTGATTATTAGGACGTTAGAAAATTCAGTCAACCACTCTGAGGCCCATTTTTCTCATTTCTTTTTAAAGATTATTTATTTCTGGGAGAGGGTGAGGGTGAGGGCGAGGGCAAAGGCAGGACCAAGTGGAAGCTCCATCTGGATCTCCCACTTGGGTGGTAGGGGCCCAAGTACTTGGGCCGTCTTCTGCTGCCTTCCCAGGAGCATTAGCAGGGAACCGGATGGGAAGTGGAGCGGCTGGGACTCAAACCATCACTCCAGTATGCTATGCGTCACAACGCCCACCCCTAGTTTCATCATTTCTAAAACAAGTCTACTAAGGGAAAGATTGGTGTCTTCATTTTCTTTTTGTCGAATTTTTCCCTTTATAGAAGCATATCCATAGCATGTAAACAGGAAGTTATTTCTTCCATTTAAAAAACAAACTAGGGGCCAGTGCTGTGGCATAGTGGGTAAAGCCTCTGCCTGTAGAGCCAGCATCCCTTATGGGTCTGGTTCAAGTCCTGGTTACTCCACTTCTGATCGAGCTCTCTGGTGTGGCCTGTGAAAGCAGCAAAAGATGGCCCAAGCCCTTGGGTCCCTGTACCCATGTGGGAGACCCAAAGAAACTCCTGGCTCTTGGCTTTGTATCAGTGCAGCTCTGGCCCTTGCAGCTGTCTAGAGAGTGAACCAGTAGATGGAAGACCTCTCTCTCTTCTCTCTCTCTCTCTTTCCCTCTCTCTCTGCCTCTGCCTCTATTTAACTCTGGCTTTCAAATAAATAAATAAATCTTTTTTACAAAAACTAAAAAAAACTCTTTTTATACTGCTTTCTCATCTACATACTGCCATTTCTCTAATTCCACTTCTCTCACAATTTCTTTAAAGGCATATTTTACAATCTATATCTCCACTTTTTCCTCCTGTGCTCTCTTGAGCAGATTCTAATCAGACTTTTATACTATAATGCCACAAAAATTTTTCACATCCATATTACCAATGATTTCCAGCAGTCAATTTGCAGTTGTTCATTTATTTGACTATTAGCAGCAATTGACACAGTTAAATCACTCCTTCCTCCACTGAACACTTTCTTCACTTGACTTCCAGGACAACACATTCATCTGGTTTCTGTCCATGCATTTTCAGGCTAATTTTCCAGCTTTTCGCTACCTTCTCAAATTCCAAACACAGAAGTATCCTAAAAGAGATCTTCATTCCTCTTCTTTTTCACTCCACACATGCAATGGATGACTTCATTTGTTAGATGGTCTTGAAGACTGTCCATGGGCTGATGATCCCAAGATCTTGTCTTTACTCATAAGTTTAAGGAATAAGATCTCTGTCTTGACATCAGACTTGTAGATTCAACTGTCTACCTGACAACACCACTAGGATATCTAGCTGGGAGCTTATTATAACAAAAACCATTTGTTCTCAGCTTACTCTTCTGGAAGTCTTTCTAGTTCTACTAAGTGGCAACTCCATCCTTTCTCCTGCTCAGGACTACAGCTTTGGAATCACTATTGACTCCTTTCTTTCTCTCACCCACTGGATCAAACCCATCAGCAAACTCCATAAGCCACATCTTCAAAATATATGCAGGAATCCAGTTACTTTATCTCCACTGGTACCATCATCTCTCACTTTATTATTGCAGGGTCCTCTTAGAAAAATAATCATCCCTATTGGAAACAGATGGTGCAGTACCTTAGTCTGTTTGGGTTGCTACAACAAAATTCTATAGAGTGGGTGACATATAAACAGAAGAAATTTATTTTTCATAGTTCTGGATGCTGGGAAATTCCAAGATCAAGGTGCTGGCAGATTTAGTATCTAGTAAAGGCTTGTTTCCTCACTCTGGGATCAAGGCAGATTCTACGTCTGACTCGGGGATAATGCATTCTCATTGTGTCCTCGTGTGTTAGAAAAGATTTTCTCTGGGGCCTCTTTTTTTAAGATTTATTTATTTATTTATTGGAAAGGCAGAGTCACAGAGAGGCAAAGGAAGAGAGAGAGGTCTTCCATCTGCTGGTTCATTCCCCAAATGGCTACAACAGCTGGAGCTGGGCTGATCAGGAGCCAGGAGCCAGGAGTTTCTTCTGTGTCTCCCAAGCGGGTGCAGGGGCCCAAGGACTTGGGCCATCTTCTACTGCTTTCCCAGGCCATAATAGAGAGCTGGATCAGAAGTGGAGCAGCCAGGGCTCAAACTGGTGCCCACAGGGGATGCCGACACTGCAGGCGGCAGCTTTACCCGCTACACCACAGTGCCAGTGGGGCCTATTTTATGAGAGTATTAATCACATTCATAATGGCTCTGCCTTCATAACATGATTGCACCCAAGGCACCATCTTCTAATACCATCACATTGGCAATTAGGTTTCAATATATCAATTTGGGGGATTGGAGGACAAAACCAGATCACAGCCAAACAGAAAATTTAACAAATGGACTGTGTACAAAGGTGTGGGCAGCATTAAGGGAAACTGATGAACAATGGTCAAATGCTCTGTATCTAGCAAGGCAAGCAGGGTTCAATAAACTCGTTACTACTGTTAGACTGAAGGAGCAAGAGGTGGCAGCAATTCCCAGAACGTACACATATGCAGAAGCTGTATTCTTCAGTGGACAAATTGATCCTATGGCAACCATCAGTCAGAGAAATGGAGAAATAAAGATTATGAACCCACTTTCCTTCTGCCTTCTGATCTATTGCTCATAGACCTAACCGAACACAAGCCACAATATAAGAGAGCTCTCTGATGCAGACCATTAAGGTCAGCCTTCTAACCTCTTGTACCCCTAAGGTGCACATAACAGGGAAGAAGAAGGTAGATAGAGGATTTAGAGGGGAAATAAAATGTGTTGACAAAATATTTCATCTGCAAAACAAAAATAAATACTACCGTAATGGAGTAAAATGAAATAAACTACATAAAGCATTTTGTACAATTTCTGGCATATAACTTTCAGTGGTGATAGTGGTAGGGAATGCTTATTTGCCTAGCATCATATTTCCAAGTGTGGCTTTTTGTCCAGTAATGCTTTCCAAACTTCAAGTCATCACCAATTAGTGGGTCATGAACTAAATAGATTTCCAAACATTTGAGAAAGATATATACATTTAAGGCTACTGTCCTAGTGCTGGATATCACTTTAAATCATGTGTTGAGAACAAATAACATCACAAAAGTCTTAAGGTTAGAAGAACTCTTGAAGGTCCAAATATAAACTGCTTTTATAGATGAAGAAAAGAAAGCCAATAAATTTTTATATTTGTCAAAAAAAAAAAAAACAACCAATTCATTCAAGCAGAACTGCACTACAGATTTTTGATACTTTGTGAACTCTAAATTTATTTTAATTATACAAATACTGCACTGTCAAACTTTCATTATTGCCTCCTTTATGTTTTTCTTCTCAAGCATTTATATAAAAATTATTTGAAAATGTTGCTCTGTTAAGAACAAAAATCAAACATCTACTTTCTATTTTAGGGGGAAGGAAAGAAATTTTAAGTACCAATATTCCGTTGTAGGATTTAACAACTCCTTAAACAGAATATTAACTATGAAGTGGTAATTAGCAGAAAGCCCTATCAAGTCGCACCTTTAAATAAAGTTCTTTTAAATAAAAGGATGTCATCGACACCCCCTGAAATGTGTCGTTTGTTCGTTTGGCTTTCTGCGATGTTTTCTGGTTTACTACAGTGAGTTGCTATGGTACGAGTACTTGCTCGGTTTCATGGTGGAAATCTGTCACAGTATATTTAACTATATTCACTACCCTTGACACTTGCAAGCAAAATAATCTTAAGTGGCCAAGCGAGGCGCTAGGAGGTAAGAAAAGAAAATCGTTTTAAGTAAGGTTGCACTGAATCTATCCGTGTCCTTCCCAGCAAGAACTTCCAAATAGCCACAGCCTGGAGCAAAGGGCAAGACACAGAGAAGCCCCACCCCTACACTCAAGGACCAGGCGATCCGCCCACCCTTCAACCAACCCGAAATCGCAGTCTTTGCCCGCCCACTGCTTGAGCGACCTTACCTCCATCTCCGCTGGTCCTTTTACGTCTTTTACGACAATTTTCCCGGCCTACTTTGCGACCACTTGCTGCCGTATTCCACGGGAAGTCTGTGCTTGGGCTTATTGTGCATGTAGCTGGTGGCTCCTCGCTTTCGGGTAAAGGAGTCTGGGTGGTGGCCGCGGCCTCTGGGCTGGGATGTACCGAGCTCCCAGTGAAGGAAGGGGAGCTGAGCCCGAGCCATGGTGAGTGCAACCTTCTAGTCTCCCGGAAGACCTCCCGCCTCGGCCCAACCTTAGCACCCGGCCCCAGAGGAGTAGAGTGTGCGCCTCTGGGCGAGAGGTTTAGGTCCCCAGGGCATCGTAGCCACCGGGGTACAGAGCTGTTGGCTCGCGCCTCTTGGGTTTTTGCATTCTTGTAATCCTTCCAAAGAGGGTTTTAGCCCTTGTCCGCTGCCCTCGGGCTCCGGGCACAAAGGCATTGCTTTCCTTGAATTCTTGCAAGGTCGGAGGCTGGCCCTGACTTCGACGTTAGTTGGAATGCATTTGAGTGTATGTGCCCTTCCCCTAGCACATCCTCACAGGATTTGCTCAATTTTGTTGTGTTCTTTGCATTTGGCTTTTGCTGAGACAGATGTCAAATCCCTGTTTTCTGAACATATTTTGACCTTTATCCTTTTCTTAGGAGACGACAGGACAGTTGGCAGGACAGAGAGGAAGGTGCTCTGTAAAGCTGGTTTCCTAGTTAGAATTGAAAACGACTCAGAATTCTGCAGGAAATGTCTGTTCCTTTAGCAGAAACCTTATTTCCACTGCTCTTGAATGTTAATGTGACTTCCTTCGCTGGAGGGAAAAAGCAGTTATCAAAGGGAGAGAATCATCCCTTTCAGCCATTGTATAAGTAAATAAAGCAAATCATCTTGCCCTCTTCTTCCATAGTGGAAATTCCACACCTTTACAGGGTACTGCATATAAAAGTTGAAGTAACTTCAAAGGATCATTAGGCACCTTAGAAGTTGTTTCTCCTTTTGAGAGGAAACTTGTGCAATGAGTTGGGTTACAGAAAGAGCCTAAGGAAGGGTGGGAATTTTAGTAGTAAATATTTACTTTTTCCCTTTACCAGGCCAGTACAGTGGTAGCGGTTGGATTGACCATTGCTGCTGCAGGATTTGCAGGTTTGTTTATGCTTTGGGGATGGAAGTGAAATAAGGGAAATTGGGAATTTATTTATTTATTTTATTGCTTTTGGTTTTAGGCCGTTATGTGTTGCAAGCCATGAAGCATATGGAGCCTCAAGTAAAGCAAGTTTTTCAAAGTCTACCAAAATCTGTAAGACTTACTAAACATTTTTGCTAGCTTTGCTGTGTTTGAAATCTAGTCCACACTTAAGGGTAAATTTCCACATATCTACAAAGTTCTGAGTGATCGCTTCCTACAGAAGGTATATAAGTTTTGAACATTGTAATGGTATTATCCTAAAAAAGTTGTATGTGATGCAGTTAGGGGTGGCAGGGGACAATTCTAGTATTGTGAAAATTACTTCACTGTTCACATGCTAACTTCAACATTTATGCTGTTATCACAAGTGGAGGGATGCAAGATCTGTTCTTACTGCACAGCCCTGGCCCTGTCAAAGGTAATGCTGCAGTTAGGCTGTTGGATAACTAGAGGTGATCATACTTGTGCGGTCAAAGAATGAATTTGGCTGTAACAGCCTGAATATCTTTATTAAATGTGACAGAAAGGCACATCAGGGGATGTGGGAGGAAATCATGTTGTAGTGGTCGCCTTGAATTTCCAAGTGCCCTTGAACATGCTTGTCTCAAAATTCCTCCAAATCCTCTTCTTGAAGCACTCTGGTTCTGAATAGTATTATCATGAGATCATATTTTTAGCTAGGATATGACTAACTGGGAATGAGCTTCCCTTCATTCCTGAAAGAACCAGCTTTAGGATCTTGTATCAAGACAGTTTATAATGGCTAGGAAAGAAATGTTTAATTATCATTAGAATAGTATTTATGGCAGCTTTTAAAGCTAAGAGTGCCATGGGAATTGCACTTAAATTTCTCTGCTGGTATTTTAATTTTTCCAGTGAATCTGAATCTGTCAATACTTAGACTTCTTTAGTACCAACTCTGTTTATTCTAATACTTTCCTTAGAGATAATATTTCCTCTTTCAGGCCTTCAGTGGCGGTTATTACAGAGGTGGATTTGAACCCAAAATGACAAAACGAGAAGCAGCGTTAATACTAGGCGTAAGGTAAAATAATTCCTAATATTATTCTATAATTCTAGGGCTATGAGGAAATGTAAGAGACTTTTCCTTTTATGAGGAAGGAGGTATTTGGGGATTTTGTCCCAAGATTAATGTTATCAATTCTACTTAATGGAGCCTTTCTGCTCCTCCCTCCCCTGTACGTTCCCAAGATCTAAAACTCTATAATAGAGTACAGAAGTGCTTTTTTATTCATTGAAACTTCTCAACAGATTTATCAGTGCTCAGTGTTCTCTGTAACTGGGTAAGATGTTTTCTGTGGTGAAATCCTGCCTTCATTTACAAATACTCAAACATGCTTTTTCAATAAAAGGACTAGTGTAATATTTTCAAATTGAAATTTTCATTTGAAAAACCATGAGAGCATGCATCAGACAGAGCACTTCCTTCTGGTGGTTCACTCTCCAAAGGCCTACAACAGCGAGGAACCCACTGAATGTCTTATCTCCCATTTGAGTTGCAGGGACCCAAGACCTTGAGCCATCACCTACTATCTTCAAGGGTGTGCATTAGGAGGACACTATTACAAGCAATATTTTTGAGAACCCCTTTACTTACATAGTTTTGTGATTCAGAATATGCATTTTCCATTAAGTGTTAAGAGGTTCCTAAACTACTTTTCATACTATTGTGCTTGCTATTCTCAAATCTTTAATTGGCCTTTATGTATGATTTTTTTATTGATCCATTAGTAACCTGAAGTGATACCTTTTCCTTTTTTAATTAGCCCTACTGCCAATAAAGGAAAAATAAGAGATGCACATCGACGAATTATGCTCTTAAATCACCCAGACAAAGGTTAGTAGTCATTAAACTCTTTTTACATGTTGTTGGAGTGATAATTTTAATTTATGAGCAAACCTTGTAACTGAATCTTGGATGTTATAAAGGAAAAACCTAAATCTGTGTGAGCAGTGTCTTCCCACACTGGATACTTTTGGCATCTGAAACAAACAGAATGAAACATTTACTTACAGGATGAAGAACAGATCTGAGTACTGTAGTGTAGCAATAGTAGGTAACAATATTTTGAGATCTACAATTGCGATAAAACGTGAGTTCCAGCAACTGCAGTCACAGATTCTGTTTTGATTAGATACTTTGGGATGTATGGGATATTGATTCTTTTCTAATACACTTCTTAGGAGCCTTAGCTGTGCTGAAAGCAGATCGATTCTTTGAATACCTACACAGACCACAAAGTCCATGTTCCAGTGCTCAAATTCTGTTAACTTGTAATCACTTTCCACTATTTCATATAAATACATAGTAAGAGCATTTTAAAATCGAATTTCTATTCATCTTTCCAAAATGGTACCATTTTTTGTGGAAATCTCCCTCATTAAATTACCTGATTTTACATTGGTCAACTATATTACCATATATTTGGTCATCCAGTTGTAGTGTAATAACTACTAGAAAAAAATCTTTCCTGCTAATTTCATCTCAAAAATCAACATTAGAATCTTGAAATTAAAAAATTGGCTTTTACTAAGCAGAAACTGAGAATACATATTTTAACTTTGTTTTTTCTTTCTTCCTCTAGGAGGATCTCCTTATATAGCAGCCAAAATCAATGAAGCTAAAGATTTACTAGAAGGTCAAGCTAAAAAATGAAGTAAATATATGAATTTTCAGTTCATGTTAGCATGTGTATATGAGTACCAACTTTTTATAATAAAATACCTCAGGTACAGTTTTTAAAAAACATCTAGAACTAAATCGAATCTTTGGTATAATTTTAAGAATTTTAAATCAGACTTTAGCTGAATATCCAGGAATTATAGACAGAACCACATCATCTGAATTGGAATCTTGTTCATGACTCATTTAGCAAATAATCTGGTACCTCTATGTACTCTAAAGGGCAGTTCCTTCTCAAAGAGACTCCCAGTCTAATGGAAGGTTAATAAAATCATAATTACACATGAAATGACGGAATTAGCATAGCACAATAAAGTAGGGATTTACAATTGGCCCAGGTACTCAGAACTGTAAAAGTGAATTTAACTATAACTTTTACCTACGAAATTGACAAAGGTATAACATTTAGTTATCACCGACAGCATTCGGATTTCACACATTAAAAACTACGATGGTATGATAAAGATTTGAAGAGTACAGGTCCTGGTTTTTTTATTTTTTTTTTTATTTTTTTTGACAGGCAGAGTGGACAGTGAGAGACAGAGACAAAGGTCTTCCTTTGCTGTTGGTTCACCCTCCAATGGCCGCCGCGCTGGGGCCGGCACACCACGCTGATCCGATGGCAGGAGCCAGGTACTTCTCCTGGTCTCCCATGGGGTACAGGGCCCAAGCACTTGGGCCACCCTCCACTGCACTCCCTGGCCACAGCAAAGAGCTGGCCTGGAAGAGGGGCAACCAGGACAGAATCCAGTGCCCCGACTGGACTAGAACCTGGTGTGCTGGCGCCGCAAGGCGGAGGATTAGCCTAGTGAGCCGCGGCACGGGCCCAGGTCCTGGTTTTTAATAAGTATTCATTGTATTCAGCTACCCCCTTAAACATACGAACATTTTATGAATCATTCCTTTGATGTTTTTTTGGATATAGTCAAAGTCTTGTTACAACCAAAATTAAACACTATTAACAAAACTAAAAACTGAGAGATGGCATTTAACACAATGGTTAAGATTCTGCTTGTGATGCTCATTGATTCCATATTGTAGTCCCTAGGTTTGTGTTTTAACTCTGCTTCTGATTCAGCTTCCTAGTGATGCACACCCTGGGAGGCAGATGAAGGCTGAAGTGCTTAGGTCCCTACCCCTGACATGGGAGATCCAGATTGAATTCCAGCCTCCCAGCTTCAGCCTGGACCAGCCCTGACTACTGCAGACATTCTGGGAATGAACCACCAGATGCAATCTGTCTCAAATACAATGAGTCACCCATTAAAAAAATTGATATACCAATAAATGTGAGATCTGAAGACAAATGATTACTGGTCTAACAAAATATATAGATCTTAACCAGAGGACCTGTAAAACATATATGCAGTTAAGTATCTGATCCCCAGTAGGAGCACTTACTATGTATAGCTTAGATATACCACCTACCATCTAAAGAGCACAACAGGGGATGTTTTCCTTGTACAGTGATCATTTTAGCCCACTAGGCTTACCTTTATCAAGAATCAGCATCTCCTTGAAGGCTCTTAGGCACATCAATATGTCATCTATGAGAGGTCTCTTGATGACAGTAATTGGTACATGTATGAGCTATAAAAGAGCCTTTATCCTTGAGTTGTATTTTCTTAAAAATACTTCATCTGTAATGTGATATTTACTGAGTACTTAAAGGTATTAGCACTTGTGCTAAGCATTCTCCCCGCACCTCAAATAGACTATTACATTATACATACGAAGAAACAAGTTTAGTAAGATCAAGTAACTTGCTCAAAGTGACATGCTGAATGAAAAAGGCTGTTCTTTCTCAGATCTCGAGTTCCATCTTGACCCTCTGTAATGTGGTATCTTACAATTTTGATAATCCCAAGTATGATGCTTTGGTGGTGCTCAGGTGTGAATCTAGTTAGACATCTAATTTGGATAGACTTTGGAAAAGGAGGGGAAGGCATGGCTGAACAGCAAAGTAAGTGTCCTTCAATCCCTTCCCTTTTGCTTTTCCTGGCCTCTGGGCTGTTATTAGGAAATGAACACTAAACTACTATATAAAACCTTTGTTGGTATTAGTGGGCTATGATGTCATGCTGGAAATGATCTTTTTTCACTTTTAGTTTTAAGCAAATCCTCTGAAGTATTTTCCAAATAATGGGAGTATTTAAGTGTAGCATTTAAATAGAAATAGTCTTGTCAGATCAGTATTAAAAACTTAAACCATTCAAGGAGTATGTAAAGCTTTGTGTGAAAACAGGTGGCAGGTAAACCAGTACATACATATTGACAGTTTGAGTTATCTGGTTTTCTCTGTCATCCTAACCTGTAAATTACAAGAAACAGAAGCAAATAGAACTCAGCTAGAAACAAAACCACTGAGAAGTAACTCATTGGGTAACTAACTTCCTTATACAAGATAAACCCCCTATGCCACACTGAAAACATATATTCATATACTGAAAATGTATGACTGCCATAAAAAAATTCTTAGACCAGAAACATTTAAAATCCCGGTCAGGAGAATGCTTCAAGGATTTTATAGCTTTAGGATTAGAAAATTGTTTAAATAGGATTTATAACCCAGTTGGACGGTGATCCATTAAGTTGTTTTGCAGTTCAGAAGTCTGTAGTAGGGACACATTTGGAGTGTAAATGATTCCACAAAGGTTAATTCTGATGAAAATACATTAGCTCATAAACTTCCAAGAATATAAAATTAGAGATAATGGACTTTTCTTTAAAATTTTTAAAATGTTCCAGTGGGCATTTGGTTTTATGAAGAATCCTGAGCCAAGAGTAACCATTCATACCAGAAACTTGGGCTTTTTATTCTTGCACTTTTGTGCAGAGTACAATGTGTATTCTTGAAGCCAACTGTTGCCCTAGCCAACAGGATACAGAAAGAACTTCTATCCTGTCACCTGTTATTCCTGATCCGATGTAAAATGTCCAGTGTTAGGGTATAATCAGGAACATGTTAACATTTTACTGCCACCTTAAATGTCTGAATTACTGTAAATTTTTTTTTAACAACCTGAAAACAGCAAGGTAGTTTGAAAGATGAAGCTCAAAAAGCTGAAGTATAAGCTCCAGGCAAAACTTAAGTATAAAGCAGTTTACCTAGAACAACTATTGAAAAATGCTTTTAATGAAATATGGTCTCTAAGCTGGAAAACTTTTACAATTTATCCAGTAAGTTAAAAAAAAAAAGAAGAAAAAGGTACATGCATGCAGAAAATACTTCACCAAAAGGAGGAGCATACCAATCACTGACAAATTCAAGAAGTTATTAATTGTATATTTGTGAGTCTATTTCCTGAGGAAGTAAAAAAAAAATTATCTTGGCTCTGTTTGGGCTATATTTAGATTGCATGTAGCATAGCTGGAAATGGCTGAGATAGATATGTATATACATAACATTTTAATTCAGCATTCACCTTATGAGAACATTTGGCCATTGGGTGATTACCCAGGATCTGACAAGTGACTAGATTCAAGTTATGTTAAAACAGTAAGGGCTTTCAAAATATCAAACTCGCCTGGCCCTTTCCAGTTAGATGAAATTGAAAAAGTTAGCAGAACTACAATACTGGCTCCCATTTCTGCACTTTTAGCAATAACATCGTTTCAAGTTATCAAAGGAAGAAACAAACAAGAGGACTATGGAAAAACTTTAAAAGTTGTACTATAGTTTTCCCAGGCAGATATTTAAACATTTCACTTCATTACTTGAAGTACATACAGATGAACCAGAATCTAAGGTAATATGATAAATCCCTTTAAAAACAAGAAGTATTTTCTTATAGATTATATGTGCTTCTATTCTTTAGTAATTAGGATTTTTCTGGATGTTTGATCTCTTTCTTGAATTTCTAAATAATTGTTTTAAAATATGTAATTAGGTTGAACCACAGCAAATAACCAACAGTTGAACATTTTTGACCCACAAACATGGGAATTTTCTATTGTTCAGCATAATACTCATTTAAAAATATGAAAGGCAGAGTTACAGAGACAAAAGTCTTCCATCCCCTGGTTCACTACCCAAATGGCTGCAATAGCTAGAACTCTGCCAGGCCTAAGCCAGGAGCTGAGTCTTCCAGATCTCCCATGTGGGTCCAGGGGCCCAGACACTTGGGCAATCTTCCAGTCCTTTCCCAGGCACATTATCAGAGAGTTGTACTGGAAGTGGAGCAGACAGGTCTCAAACTGGCACCTATATGGGATGCCAGCATAGCAGGCAGCAGCTTAACCTCCTGCACCACAATGGCAGCCCTGTGATGGTCTTATTTCAACCAGCAAGAGAGTACAATTTAAAATCTGAGACTGTAGCAGATTGTAATTAGGAGCTTTCAAATACTGTCATAGGTTCTGAGCTGGTATTCATTTAAGCACACATCCTAATAAAGAACTAAAATTTCTAAATAAAGGGTCAGCAAATTTCACTATACTAGATCCCTTATAAAAAGGTATAAAGGATCCAAACCATAATAGCAAAAATAATGTTGAGACTTTACAACATCCAACTTGTTTCTGAATTTTGCCAAACCCAGATTTAGCTATAAATCCAAGTTCCTTGAAACCTAGTAAACCTTAAGAGAAATCTTCCTGAACTGTCATTCCCAATAAACTATCCACTATCTGACAAAGGACCAGTTTTCCATTTATCTGTCCTTAGCTGTAAGCTTATTATAGACAGTCTAGGAATACTAACTGCTTGGTTTGGACCTCAAATTGTAAATCTGTTTGCACAAGACACAGTTAATCCCAACAGTTAACTTTACAGAGAACCTCAGGTTACAAAGCACCAGAACAGCAAACAGGTACAGAATTGATCAGCTTTAGCACAAAGATAATGGAACCCGGCCACCAAAAAATGGCTGCCACAAATGGGATCCAGAATACAAAACACCAGCTGCTTTTGACTCCCTGATCACAGCTGAGTATTTCCCTATTTTTCAGTCCTTTTTCCTATCTATATTTAATGTTGGTAACTCTTTCCCTGTATCCCTGGTATATTTGTGCCAGTGATGTTACCAGAGAGAACACTGTGCAGAAAGAACAATTTTAGGCCCTGTAAAGGCTTTAAAAAGGAGATGCTTAAACCAAGAACAAGGTTTCAGGAAAAGATCACTTTCGGGGCAGCTGCCTGTGGCCCGCATATGGTTACCAGTTCAAGTCCCAGCTACTGCACTTCTGATCACGTGTGAGACAAGGGTGGAGGAAACTCCTGGACCCTAGCTTCGGATTGGCCCAGCTCTAGCTATTGCAGCGCTTTGGGGAGTGAACCAGCAGATGGAAGCTCAGTCTACATCTAACTCTTTCAAATAATCTTTTTTAAAAATAATTTTTAAAAACTTTGTCCCCATCTAATTTCACCTATTTCATGTTCAGTTCAAGTTCCCTGTGATTCTGTACATACACATTGTGCATAGAATTTGCAAACCACATCATCCTTGAGAATACATTTAAGTCTGCTTTGCATATACTAACAAGTTCTTCCATAATGACATTTCATCTCATTAGGGTAGCAGGCAGAAATATGGACCCCTCTCAAGTTTGGAAAGCACCAGAGATTAACAGTTATCTTTGGAAAGCAGGCTTTTCACTCACATGTAGGAGTCTTTAAAAAGTTCATGGAAGACACATATTGTTTTATGCCAAAACAAACTGCATTTCCCATGAGCCTTTGAAGTACCTCATACTTCAGAATCTGAAATATGTACTATTTTAAAAAAAAGAAACTTGGGCTGCACAATCCCATTTTTCAGTATTTAAAGGACTCTGAGTATAGTCCTTTGTAAAATGACATCTTAGCAGCTACTTCTTAGTGTATGTTCATTAATTACTGATATTCCCAAGTATTTCAGCTATCCTTACTTTCTAAGACCATTTTATTTTTTTCTGAACTGAAGTTAACTTTCTTGGAGATTGGTTTTAGTGAATCTATCCACATATATAAGAAAAATAATTTTCTCTTATGACACATTTGCAATTTAGGGATTAAAGTTTCTTCTAATAGCTGATAAAATGGCCAACAATTTAACTTGTTTCTAGTTCTGAAAACATTTGAGGGTATTTTTTAAACTGGTATATAAAATTACGTGATATCTTTAAAGAGCAGCAATTCCACTATTCACACTATCTTTAAAATCCTTAGCTATCGGAGAAGAATGCAAGAAGCATTTAAGTACCAGTGTATTTTAACTTTTCAATTAGCATGAGACAGTTACATAAACAGATATGGCAAATTCTACTGTACCCAGAATTATCCTTCAATTCCTAGGAATTAAAATGCGCTATTTTGTGTACATAGCAAATTAACATAAATTATGCACAACACTTCTTAAGGGGCCAGCATTTTTACGTAGCAGGTAGAACACCTCCTGCAATGCTGGCACTTCAAATCCAGCTCCCTGCTAGTGCCCTGGCAAAAGCAGAATGTAGCCTAAGTGTTCAGGGTCCTGCCACCCATGTGACACACACAGATGTAGGCTCCTAGCTTCACTCTAGCCATTTGTGAATCAGTGCACTGAAGGTCCCCTCTCCCTTTTAATTCTTCCAAAATAAAACTTTAAAAAAAAAAAAAAAACCTTCAGGAACAGGATATCTCACTCAGTGGGCCATATAATATTGTGAAATAAAATTCTTCCCCCATGAGTTCACAATTATTTTATTTGGCCATTTATCATTATCATTTTACTCAAAATAATTTTATCTTTATAAAATTCTTTATAATATACAAAGAAAATGTTTGCTTTCAGTTATTAAGAACCTTTGAAATTAGTGAGAATCAAAAAGCAAATTCCTAGCCTATCCCTTATTTAAAACTGTTCATTTAAAAATATTTGATAAAGGGGAAAGTAAAATGCTGATTTCTATCCTCCAGTGTCTTCCAAACGTTGCCTTTTAGTTTTGTTACCATGACTTTTATCCTAACATTAAATGTACTATCAATTCTCTAAACCACCTATTTTTTGAAGTTTTTTTTTTTTTTAATTATTTAAGAGGCAGAGTTACAGACAGAAAGGTATTCCATCCACTGGTTTCAATCCCCAAGTGACTGCAATGGCCCAGCTCCCAATCCGATGTCAGGAGCTTCTTCCCAGTCACCCGTGTGGGTGCGGAAGCCCAAGCACTTGGTCCATCTTCTGCTTTCTCAGGCCATAAGCAGAGAGCTGGATCAGAAGAACAGCAGCTAGAACATGAACCAGCGCCCACATGGGATGCCGGCGCCACAGACAGAGGCTTAGCCTACTACGCCACAGTGCCAGCCCTGAAGGCTAAATTTCAGGTGTTTTAACTGCATTCACTAAAAAATAGCTAAATGGTCAACTGACACTTTGAATTGTATCCATGAGCAAATCTAGATGCTTTTTAAAAAGCTGTTAAAGATACTATTCTAGGCCTGTAAGTAGTTATAACTACTTTGCAACAGTTGGTGTATAAAGTAAAGTTAAAAATCAGCAAATGGAAGATCAAAGTTTATTTACTACCTGCATACAAAAACATATTGCACATCAAACAACCAAAATCAAAAAAAAAAAAAAAAAAAAAGTGGGGTGGGGGGGGAGATACTCTACTGAAGACTAACATGTAGTTTATACAGAATAAACCTTCTGGAAATTGATCTTTTCAGTAGTTCAGGTTATGTCTGAATGGACATGACTAATTCAGCTTAGTGTTTTTTAACTAAAGCTATGTTTGATTTTTAAATACTGTACACTTTAATAAATAAACCAAACAAAGCCTCAATGTAGAACAGTCACTGCCAATATCACCCAGTGTCCCTGCAGATGAGTTTAACAAATGTATTCCAGTGGTCTGCAGATTTTCATCTACATACAGCATTTAAAAAATACATTAAAACAGACCAGTTTCCAGACTAAACTAATGAAGAAATTACAATTCAGTGCAAAATATTTTAGACTGCATTTCATTCTAGTTTTCCTCAGGTGAAGAAGTGGTTGCATATTAAAAATGTAACAAAAGCAGCTAATGCTTTCATAAAGAATATTACGTTAGGGATCCCACCCCACCCACCTCCCCCAATCTCTGCCATATTTTGAAAACAAAATAACATTTCCTATAGCCAGCAACTTTTTTTTTTAATGTTACATATACTATTCTCAAGGCACATCTGATGATATATTTTATAACACAGTAGGTGTCAAAGTATGTTTAACATATGATTTCTTCAGGATCCCTCCCCTTTCTGAATTCCAAATGGAGGAACTGAAAGTGCGATGTAAAGACTGGCGATCCATATTCTATCTTTGGCAAGCTTGTACAAGCACTATTGTAAATGTAATGTAAAAGAACTGTAAACTAGGAACTTCTTCAGTTTATGAAACACCATTCAGGACTGCTGCTTCTTGAGTGTTTTCTTCTTTTAAGGTATTAATCTTTTCTTCTCCTGGAGTACGCTGTAGCTTAGGAATTTCATCGCCAGAAGCACTAGTTGGGCCATTTATTGCCTTTTCTGAAGGACCATGTTCTTCAATCACATCTTTTGCCTGCCAAAGGGAGACAACTTTTTCAACTTCTTTATAAATGAAATCTATAGCTGAGGAGGAAAACAGCTACATAAACATTAATATTTAGCTAATTAAAAAATTCCAGTTTTATATGTCACAATGAATCCAAGAATTAAAATGTTTATAAAATTCAAAATACCAAGGTACTCCGCTCTGTGCCCTTCAACTCCATTATCTCTAGTAACTTAGCAGTGTCCAAACCACAGAAAGCATCTGTACTGTTTAAGGAAATTTTTTGGATACCAACCACTGGAAAGCTCACCATGAACAATATAAGTTAATGCCTAAGTAAAGCAATCACTACTGTACTCACCTTTTTTTATGAAACTTATTATATCAAATACCTTAAATTATTTCAAAGAATCAAATCTTTAAAGGTCCATCTCCATTACTGCAAAGAGTGTACAGCCTATTGCTTCCCAGAAGTCAACAGTCTCTATGCCCAACATCTTTGGGCAGACTGAATTTTACAAATGCTATTTAAAGTTTTAACTGAAAAGTATTTCAGGCTCAAGCATGCATACTTTCAGTTACCTGGGGCCAAGAACAAAATCGAGTTGTCTTTAATTACTTGTCTACTTAGGGAAACAAATGATCATACAGTAAGAAGTGAAAAAAATAAAGCTAAACAATAACCAAAATAAAAAAGAAACCCTACAGGTTAAATTCTCCTTACCATTTCTTTCTTGTTTTTAGCCAAAGTTTCCCTTGGGAGGTTTCTTTGTCTGCTCTGAGACTCAGCTCTAGAAATATAATCTGCAACTGTGACTGTTAAAGATGAGAAAAAAATTACAGGTGTTGAAAAATTTTCTAAAGTTTATTTATGGATAAAGAGTAATTTCACTGTTAATATAAAGTACTGGTGGGCCACCCAATTTCAGTATTTTCTTAAGCTGGGCACCACCTCAAACCAAAAACAAAGCTTGAATAATCTACCTATGACTTTAGCGCTGTCAACTGAAGTTTCAAGCTGGAGATTGAGGAAGTCTAAATTAAAATCCTCGTTCCCAAAAATCCAGCTATTTCCACCTGGTTGAAACTAAAGCTGAGGGACAAATTCGAGGTAGAAAGCTACAACCAATAATAGGGAATGTGGGTGCAGTGTTCTAGGCCCAAGACAGTGCTTGCTATGTTGGGGTGGGTAAATTTAAATTTGAAAATGTCATTAAAAATGTGCTCAAATATTATTTTTAAAAGAAAAAAAAACAATTAAAATACAACATGACACTTTCTTTAACATTTCTCACTAGAATCTGATATTAAAGTAAGAACCTATAAGTCAAATAAGGATGGCAAACCACTACCTATTCTAAAAAGTTGAATAAAGAATCAGAATGCATTCTGTGACCACCCCTGCCCCTCCCTCACTGCTAATCTTGCTATGGACTATCCAGAATATGTCTATGTAAAGTAATGGTAAGTTAGCAAAAAGGTGAACTCAGTTATATACTACTGCCAATCCTAGTACAACAAATCACCTCTACTCTACGGGTATTATATACTGGCCTCACTTTATATCTCAATCCTTTCAAGTAATTATTTTCTATCACAAACTGGGTGAGAGCCCTGATACATGAAAATACAGTATGTATTTTAAATTCTGGGTGAAAATTAATTATGTGAGAATTCAAATTTTAAGTAATTTGCTTGAAACCACAGGGAGAATTGATCCATAAGGTTCAAATTATGTCAAAATAAGTCATTTTGATATTACTAAAAGAAAGCTAGATAGTATATATAACTTTTCTTAACATGCTAGTACTTTAATATCCAAAAGTCTTTTAGAATTATTACTTGAATGAATCTTTTAAAATCATGTGAAAATCACTTTAGAACTTTCATCATTTTTATTAAAAAAAAAAACTGTAAGGTCACTTTTTAATCTAAGACTGCCTTTTTTCTTCTGTAGGAGACTCAGTATATTCATTCTGAAGCATTTTAACTTGTTTAAATTCACTGCTGGAGATAACAGTTTACAGTATTGGGAAGGGGGATATAATAATCCACCACATTACTACTTCTGCATCATGGTAGTGAGACTATCCCTGAGAATGAATCTAGCCATCCTTTGGAGACTAGCTTAGTAAATACATTCTGTTTTCACAGTTGAAGCCTCACTAATGCCTGGAAAAACTAATCTACTTAGAAGCCCTGTTGTTTATACAGACTTGCTAAATTTAAATATACAGCGAAATAATTCTCAATAGAATCCTTTGCTATGTACACAGATATATGATAATATATTTTGATACTGATATCATTAAAAGGCACTTGGCTGGAACGTCCTCTCTCCAAATAAAAGGGAACCAAAAGAAACCTCAGTTAATTCAAAGAAAAAATGTCTATAGCCAGTCCTTCTAAAAGCTTCCTTCTTAAATGTTCACTGCAGACTAAGAAATATTTATGTTGAAAACTTCAGCCAACCTAAATCTACAATTTGCACTCTAGAATTTCTTATAAGAGGGCTGAGTCAATCAGCTGCACATGTGAATGCACTGTTACACTGTAAGTGTAAAGAATACTCAATGCTTAATTTACTGCAAGAATAAGAAATTTTAAATGATAAATGATGGATTTTAAAGAATGCTATAAAACTTTAGATGAAGATTGCCTCTCAAACAGCTGCCAGGAGTAAAAAGGAAGCTTTTTTGCTCATTTCACCCACTCTATCTACCTACCTGTTGAAGAAGGGGAAGCTAGCAAATGCTAGGTCAAAGAGAAAGTGCAGAAAACAAGAGCATAAAAGAAACAGAGGCAGTACAGAACACAAATTATTCAAAACTACATTACTTGTTTCAATTAATATATATAGAAATCTCTGCCTCTTCTGCAACAAACCCCATTACTTTATTAATCCTTTTAGGTCTGTGAACTTAGTAATAACACCATTCACCATGTTAACCCATTATATCCCATTGTCTTATATTTAGGACACTTACAAAGATTTAAACTTAGCAAGTAATATATCACTTACGATAATTCTATTGTGTCACTGAAATCGTCCAAGAATAGAAAACTTGAGACTTAATGGGTTAACAAGTTATACTGTGATTAATTCTATGTTAAGTCCAGGCTGATAGCCTGAAATTTCCTATTTAAAGTAGGGCCACAAAATCTAACTACTGTGCTATTGTCAAAAAAATGTAAAAGATTTTCTTCATCTAAAATGTACTAAAGGACTAGCAGAAAGAAAAGGATAAACATTTTCTGAACACTTTCTACTTTTTGACAGTGTTTAATGCCTTTTAAAATGCCCAACTATTTTTACAAGAACTGGACCTAATACCCTTAAACCAGCTTTCCCAAATATCTCTACAACCACTAAACTTAAAATGCTAAAAATGCTAGAATTTATATCTTTTATTTGGGAAAAACACATGAAAGAATTTGGTTTGGAAAGAATGCAAAAACTGATTAGTTTGAAAGGGGTTTATTTCTGGTGCACACACATTTCTTCATTGTGAATATACATGTGATACTCTATACACAGGAAATGAAATTATGTTCAAAATAATTGACACAACAAATTTTGTTGAAGTTACTATAAAGTATAACTACTTAAAATAAGTTAACATTCTAAAACTAAATACTATTAATTTGAATAGTTAGTAGGTGTAAGGAAAAAAATCATCACACTACAATGAAACAAAACCATAACATGCATTCCTCTTAAGAAAAAAAAATATATTTCTTTTATAGTTTTTGTTTGTTTAACAGTGGGTATTACAATTCCCACAAAAATGAGGTGCTGAATCCAGATATAGTACGCAGACACCATGCAAAAGCTGCCCAGTTTTGCCAATCAACCTCAATCACAATTTACAACATAGTCCCTGGGATGGCAGGCCTCACTCATCTCAAGTGTGAAGAATCTGCCAAGTGAACAAAATAATGATCTTCTCAACAGTATTTCCATGTAAAAATTTTAGACACAACATTAGTTCAATCAGACAGGTTACTAAACATTTACAGTATAAAGGAAGAATGCACTAGGAGTAGTAGTCTTATTAGTTGAACAATTTATGCAATGCAAATTTTGAATGTATATGCACACGTGTACATGTAAGTATAATAGATTTAGAATGCAGACACATGACATTTTTTTTCATGCTGTGACCTGATGTCATCAACAGGTCCACTCAAGTTACCTGGCTGTCTATCTTCTGCCTGACCCCTGAAACGACGCCTGCGGCTACGATTGCGTCGCTGGGGTTTTTTTTCACTATCATCTGCAATTGCAAAGTTTACCATGAACTATTCTGACAAAATAAAAGCAGAAACAAAACTTCTTCCCTTCAAGGGTTTCAGGGGACAAAGAAACTTTTAATTAAATATCAAATGAAACACAACACATTGCTAATAAGAAATACACATTTGTAACTTTAAGCATTTGTAATAGAATAAAACTGAAATTACCCTTTGGAAATTAAGAGTTTTACCTCAAAATAAACTGAACTCTCAGGCAATTTAAATCATCCTTCAAGAATAAAGCTTAACTCTCCAATACAGAATGGTTTTTACCAAACAATAAAATTTGGAAATTAATGCCCACTCCTGATAATACATACTTTCAATAATGTCATTTAGAGTAATTTTCAAGAGGCAAACTGAAAGCCCAAATTTTGGTTTGAGGACCGTAAGTATGGTGCAGTTTGAATTTGTATTTAGTTAATGGTATCAAAGGGCACTTTAATAAACACTTCAAATAATAAACAGCCTCAAACAATCTGACAAATCTGAGAAGTAGACATTTAAGACTGACAAAAAGCTATCAAGTTTATTTTGTTTAAACCCTAAAAAAATTCAATTTATGAATTACATATGTTTTTAGGAAAATGCTTGATACATTAATATTATATAATTATGTATCTTTCCCCTAAGTGCTTACATACCTAGCCCATTTTCATTAACTGAAGCTGTATCAGATTCAGTCATTCCATCCATCAGAACAGCATCTTCATCAGTCCTTCGTCTACGAGACCGCCTACGACGGTTAGTACTGTGATGAGATTCGCTGGCATCAGTGTCTGCAGTCTGATCTGATTCTGTATTATCAAGTAAGCTGTATGGATTGCTGTCTGGATCTTTGAGCACTATATTCATGTCAGAGGCAAGAAATATTTGTTTAAGAGGGCTGCAGTTAATGCTTTGATTATAAATGAACTCTATCAATTAATGGCAAATAAACTTCAATTTCCCACAATAAAAATATACTGTCTTCAAATAAAATGTTTTTCTTTATCACTATTTTTTCCTAGGAAATAGCAAACATGATTAAATATGGAAAACTTTAAATGGTGATGAAAAATTATAAAGCAGCAAGTGGACAGACATCTACATTTCCTAACAAAATATCTCCTTTGGTGTGTTTTTAAGACATATACAGTTGTACCTCTGTATCTGTAGGTTCTGTATCAAGATTCAACCAACTGGAGATTAAAAGCTTTCTTAAATATTGCTTGTACACTGAACATGTACAGATCCTTTTGCCTTACACATACAATGTAACAATTTATGTAGTATTTATTTTTATGGGTATTGTCAAGTCATCTGGAGATGTGTGTAGGCCAATTGTGCAAATAATATTCCATTTTATATAAATGGATTAATCATACCCAGAATCTCTTAACAGCTATGTGGACAGCGGAGCCCTGAAACCAATCCCCTACAGATCCTGATGGACAACGGTATATGAAATACTATTATTTTGACAGTCATGTTTCTAGGCAATCCTGTCCAGAGGCTAGAAAATAAAAGAGAAATATTCAGCTAATGTGAATTAATTCTAACAAACTTTTGTCCCTTTCCTGAGTCCCAGGTGACTACTGCTTCTTTGTGCTGATGTTAACCACTTCCAAATACTCAACACCTGCACTCTATGACGTAACACAAATCTGTAACCATATCAAAATAAGTCCACACAAAGCAGCAAACTTAAATAAGTTTGAAATTCTAACTGGTTATGAAAAGGAAAATGTCAAAATGAAATGCTGACTAGTATTCCATCTCAGGACACAAAGCATGAAGGTGGGGCAGGATGGGGTGAACATGGAAAAGTTTAAGACACAATTTGTAAGAAAAAGACCCATCTTACCTATGTGCATTTATTGCTTCCAACAATCAAATTATAGAAGAAATTCACCTAAATCACGATATTTTTCCTAAGTTTCCTTTGGTACAGCTAGCAAGCTAGCATCTTTGCAAGAAACACTAAGTTTATCCATTAATCAAACACTAAAGTACATTTATTTGCAATTCAGCATACTACAATTTTATAAACCTCAGTAACAGTACACAGTGTACTAAAATATAAAAACTATTTCCAAAGCCTATGAACTAAACTTATGACTCAAAAGAATTATTACTGTGCAACTAGAGAAAACCTAAAAATTAAAAAGATCCCTAAATTTTGTGATTTGTCTAAGCTCATTAAGCACAAAGCATATCTGGCATTATTTAATGTGTATACATATCCTCTGTGATACTTAAATAACACATAAGCTCTAATGGAGATAACATTTAAGAAAAGTGTTTTTTTTTTTTTTTTAAATGATATACAATAAAGGTATATAAAGTTATATCCTTGGTATCATCTTGTCCATGTATCCCTGTCAGATACCCCTTCTGGCCAATTATGCTAAGAACATTCTGACAACTACAACACCATTTCACTTAAAGCATTGAAAATACTCAAAAGAAAAAGTTACTAAACCATTAGTGTAATCTAAACATACCTCTTTATAATTCAATTCCTCAAACAATAAAAAATTTTCTTTAAAAACTGACCCCAACATTTTTCCCTACTCACAAAAGTAGTACACAGTATGGCAAAAAATGCTATTCAGTTAATTTTCAAATTCAATTATATAAAAGTACTTATATTTAGATCTTTCTGTGCATTAGAATTCTCTGTGCCTGACTGGAAAACAGAAATACATAACTCAAAATTATAGGGAAAACAAAAACAAAAATTCTGCGTATCACATTAACACTCCCCAAAACTAAAGAGATAAACATCTGATTCTCAAAACAGAGAGATCAGTCAGCTGAAGTTCTGACCTGAATATTCTAAGTATGCCTTCACTGAAAAACACTCCACGGGGCTTTTCCTTACATAGATTACTTTATAAATGATTTATTATTCTCTATAAGACAGTGAGCGGAAAGAGAAATTTCCAAGAATGGGTGGCTCTGGGAGATGAGTTAACTTTTGTAAGGTTATAGTGTTTACAAAGAATGGATGCTGACATAGTATATAAAAAACTACCAGAACTGATGGAGGATTTGCCACCACGTGGTCCACCACGACCTCGACCCCCTGAAACACTTCTGCCTCTTCCTCCTGGGCGTCTCCTGCTGTCACGCTGATGTCGGCTCTCTCGATCATCTTCTCCTGCCAATGACCAATCACTCAGCTCGTCTTTACGTTCAGATTCAGTTTCAGAGGGGTTAGACAGCTCAGAATTTGTACCTGGAGAAAGAAGAGACATAGGCAAATGATATTCCTAATTTTAAAAAAAGAGTTGATATTTTTTCAAAATTATTTCTTGCAAAGTATTGTTTTAGTAAACGCACTGATTGGCTGCTTCTAGAAAAGCTAAATGAAAATTAAAATCAATTTGAAATACATTAACTAAGGAATCTTAACTAAGGAATAATAGCACAGTATCTAACTGTCAAGAAAGGCTAATATTGTTTTAATGTACAAAAAACAGCCAATAGAACTGTAAAAAACATGTAAAACACTATATATGTAATTTTAAAATGCAGGTAATGTGGAATGATTGTTAGTCAAAGTTTCTTCCCATTTTTAAGTTATAATAACCTAAATAACTAGTACAACAAATATAGCCACTATTCCATATCTTAAAGCAAATTCATATGTAGAAAACTGAATAATCATACAGTGATTCTACCACTTCTCTGAATCTACTGTACACATATTTCTTTCACATGTTAAATAACACTCCTGAAATCAGTACATTTCTCCTAATTTATGGTGTTATAAACTGCAGTGTTTTATATTTTGCTAGTGTCTCAAATTAGAACACAATATTTGAAATGATTGAACAAATTTTTTAAAAGTTTCAAGCAAAGACATCTCACCTAACAATCAATAAGAATTGAAGCTACAACCAGTGAAATTTAGCATGCCTTTAAAAGTTTACAGACCATTTCTAACATTCCAACAACCCGTTTTAATGAAGACCTTTCAAAACTTTACTGCAAAGATTTCCTAAGCAGCTTACAGTCTCACTGGGTAATTAAAGTGTCATATATGTATGACCCAATCACTATCATACTCATCCCCCTTTTGTTAGTTCTGATGCCTGGCAATGTGTATAACAACTTATTCTTGATAAATGAATATACTGTACAATTTTAAAGTTCACATGAATAAACTTGCAACTAAGTTATTTCATAAAATATCTCAAATTTCCCTTAAATTCTAGTCATTTAATAATAAAAACAGCTCTTCAGATATACTATACAAAGTTATAAGTAGTAAAGTACAGGGAATAAATTATGAAAGTTAAACTGCTGGAGTGAGTCTACCAATTTCTTTTCTTCTTTAAAAATAACTCTGCAAGGCCGGCGCCGCAGCTCACTAGGCTAATCCTCCGCTTTGCGGCGCCAGCACACCGGGTTCTAGTCCTGGTCGGGGCGCCGGATTCTGTCCCGGTTGCCCCTCTTCCAGGCCAGCTCTCTGCTGTGGCCCGGGAGTGCAGTGGAGGATGGCCCAAGTGCTTGGGCCCTGTACCCCATGGGAGACCAGGATAAGTACCTGGCTCCTGCCATCAGATCAGTGCGGTGCGCCGGCCGCGGCGGCCATTGGAGGGTGAACCAACGGCAAAGGAAGACCTTTCTCTCTGTCTCTCACTGTCCACTCTGCCTGTCAAAAAAATAAATAAATAATAACTCTGCAATATATCCCTTTTCTCTACATGTTGATAAATACAAGGGAATTTCAAAACATTCAGGAAAATGAAATTCAAAGTTTATTTTGGCACAAAAAATTTTTGAAATCCGTGCAGTTGTTCATAATATACATTTTCCATGGAATCTTTAAGACCCCTTATATGAATGGAACTCATCAATTACAGAAGAGATTTGGATACTGAATTAGGAGTATGTTCTAGAGAATGTCAAGTTTTTTACTACTCATTTTAAGTTTTTTGGGGGAATTAGAATATCATGAAGGAAATCAATCTCCTTTAACAGTATTTCTCAAGGTGGAAAAAACACATTTTATTAACTAAATGTCATAAATAAATGTAATGTCACAAGCAAGGAAATTCTTCCTAATTAAAATCTAGAATTTAAGAAATCTAAAGCATCTAAATCCTAAGATTTCAGTAGAAAACAGAAGTAAAAGGCCAAAAAGAAAAAAGGTTACTAAACTGGCTAGTGCTCAACTTCAGCTATATTAATTAATCTGGAATGTTTTTATGATGGCAAAAAGTACTTTGAGGATAAGGACCTGGAGGGAAGGGGGAAGAGTACACTGGATTATCCAGGTGAGTACAAATTAATCTTATGGGCAGAAAACCTTTCTCAGCTGTGGAGAAAGAGATGGCAGCATGATGAGGACTCTTTTTTTTAAATGAAAGGAGGGGGTCAGAAACGAAAAAAGTGATTCCTAAAAGCTGGAAAAGTAAAGGGAACAGATTGTCCCCTACAGCCTCCAGAAAGAAATGTAGCACAGCAAACAACATTTTAGCACAGACAGTCCCATGTCAGACTTCCAATCCATATAACTCACATACATGTATAGTTCAAGTCTTTACGTTTGTGGTAATTTAATACAGCATCAACAACAGATAATACTCTTCTGAAACCACTGAAACTATTTCAACCTCTCATTTACGCAAAAAGCTCAAAAAAATTTTTGAAGCTTTAAAAATGATTCATGACACTGCTTCAACTCTTAATTACTCCATCCTATTTTTAACCAAATTTTAAATCTTATTACCTATGAAACTTCTAAAATAACCTTATCGTGAAGATAGTTCACTTTAACAGTTAAAGAAAAATACATTCTATCATCCAAAACACTATCAACTTGAAGATTAATTGTGTTGGCCTCAGAACCAGCCCCTGAGACATTCAGATCTGGGTAAAAAGCACAAGAGAGTATCTCAGACATGGAAAGCCAAGACACTGTAGCAAAAAATGACTTAAATGAAACATCTCTGTGAGCGAGCTCCCAGTGGAAAGTATGAGCCATCAAAGAAGGAGGTACCTTTCTTTGAAGGGAGGAGAGAACTTCCACTTTAGTTATGACCTTATCTAAATAAGGTCAGAGTTCGTGAACTCAAAAGGCTTCCATAGCCTTGGCAGCCCATTACAAGAGCCTTGGGTGATTACTGACATCATAAATAAGAGTGTCAATTGTTAAATCAACAACAGGAGTCACTGTACACTGCTCCCCATGTAGGATCTCTGTCCTTAATGTGTTTTACTAGGTGAATTAACAGTAAATCTACTACTCAAACTGTTGAAATCTTAGTATATACCAAGTTGATCTTCTGTATATAAAGATAATTGAAAATGAATCTTATGAAGAATGGGATGGGAGAGGGAGTAGGAGATGGGATGGTTTGCGGGTGAGAGGTAGTTATGGGGGGAAGAACCACTATAATCCAAAAGTTGTACTTTCAAAATTTGTATTTATTAAATAAAAGTTTTCTACTAAAAAAAAAAGATGTAATTGTGTGTCATTTAAAAAGAGAAACTGGGGCAGGTATCATGGCACAACATGTTAGGCTATCAGTTGGTATGTGTGCATTTCATGTTGGAGTGCTCCTGCCTCCCATACGCTTCCTGCTAATGTACACCCTGGGAGACAGGAGATGCTGATTCGAGATGGCTAGGTTCCCTGCCATCTATGTGGGAAGTCCCAATACATGAGAGACCCCAAAGGAGTTTCCTAGCTTTGGCCTGGTCCAGCCCTGCCTATTGTAGGCCATCTGGGGAGTGAACAAACCAGTGGATGGAGGGTATCTGTCACTATGCATTTCAAATAACAAATAAACGTAAAAAAATACATAAAATGAGAAAATGGGGTGCCATCTGGTTTAACAGTTAAGCTGCTGGCTGGGATGTCCACATCCCAGAAGGCAGTCCTTATTATACTGAGTGCCTATAGTTGGATGTCCAGTTCCAAACTCCTACACTTCCTGATTTCAGCTTTCTGCTAATACAGATGCTAGGAGGCAGCCATGAGGCAAAGGCTGAAGGTGCTGTTTTCCTTCCCACCCATGAGGGAGACCTGGCATGAACTCCTGGCTTCAACACCACTGGCCACTGACAGCAATTGGGGACTGATCCTGTGGGTGGAACATTAGCTCCCTCTTTCTCTAATAAACAAAAATTTTTGGAAGAGAAAAATTTTAAGACATCATCCAATGAGTGTTAAGGCACATACCAAATTCAGATAATACACTGGGAAATGTTTCCTATAGAACTGATACATATTAACTAAAAATTCTGTTACAAGGTGCACAAGAACATTTATAATAAAATTCAAATGGTATTTAGTTCTCTTCAAAATTCTTCAAATTCAACAACTACTTAAAAAAACACAATGTTACTAGTTCTGCAAAGATTCAGAGGTAAGAGTGCCATCTACTGAACAATTTCGAAAGCAATCAGCTCTCCCAATGTTTCTCTGTCATTCATCTAAATTTATTCTTGACACAAGCATTTTGCCAGAGTGAATGACCTCCCATCAGTAAGAACAACTCAATTAAGACTAAGAAAACTTCTTCAATGAATTCATCAGTCTCATCATGTTTTTCTATGTCATGCTAATTTACAGTTCAAAATTTCATCAGAATATACTTATTTTCTATTGAGCTACTGGTTGTCTTTTGTACTAAATATATTTAAGAACACAATAATCGTTTGCAATTTTCAGCCCTTCCCATGTGAAAAGGTCGATTCTGGAATTTTGTTTCTCAGGTCTCAAAACAAGGCTAAACTAAAATCAAATATAACAAAATGAAAACATTAAGTATATATGGATATAGAAGGAATATTTTACCCTTACAACTCTACCACAAATGAAAAATAGTTTAAGTTTAATGTAACTGGCATCATTAGATGATCTCTCAATCATATATGAAATTTGGATCTGGAATGTTCACACTGGAAATTTGCATTTACTTCTGATTTCTTTAAATGCCTTGTATTTTAGAAAAGGTGAATGAAACATTTTCCAAAACCAGGATGTGTACAAAGAAGTAGAGAAAACAGTTGATACAAGTAAGAAAATGCGAAGAAAGTGAAAGAGGGTATTTAAAAAGAAAAAAAAAAAACAAAAAAACCAGGTCACTTTTAAGATCCAAGTCCAAACGTTGAAAAATGGAAGAACGCCAAAGCTGAAGAAGAGTAAGTGAAAATTTAGGATTAGAGAATTGTTAATTATCACCACTCCTCTGGCCCCTTCCTATCTATATTAAGGCCCCATCTTCACAATGAAATACCTTTTAGAATACAATGTTAATTAATTTGACTTCTAAAGACTTCATTTTAGTGAAATGTTGTTATTACACGAATTCCACATGAGATGTTAAATATACTCAAATCTGCCAAATGAGTCAATAAAGCATATTTTTAAAACTAGTAAAGACTTTCTACATGCAACCTTAGCATAGTGATCAGTGTATTTTTCATTTTTACTTTTCTTAGAGTGGGAGGGAGTGGGCAAATAAAAGGTGATTTCTACCAATATCACTACTACTACTACTAGTTTGTAATTAGAAACATCTAAGACTATTGTAAGAAAATAGGAAAACAGGTTCTATATTATGTTCACTGAGTGTTCAGAACAAACATGATTATAAACTACCAACTTTTAAACACATGCTTCATTTCATTACAAAACTGCATGCCAATTAAATGCCTTTTATAGTCATTAATACAAAATATGACATCACTACTATTAAGACATGTACCTCAGGAACTGCCTTTTACTTGACTCAAAGTCAGGATATAGTGACTTAACCGTAAGTAAAATGTGTTGGAACACCTAAAATCAGAATTATTATTACTTGTACCAAAAAAAAAAAAAAAGTTTTTTTTTTTTACCATAACCGGAGGTGTAATTAGGGCCCCGACGACCTCTGCCTCTTCCACTATAAGACCTAGAACCTTGTACAGAAGAGACGGTACTTTCATCAGTGGTATATCCTTTCTCTTTTTCAGGCCCTCTGGTGGAAGAAGGTCTGAAACCCATACCAATCTGTCGTAGCTGTTCATCAATCTGTAGGCGTTCCATTCTTAACTGTTCTACTTCCTATAATCAAGACAAAAAAAAGAGTTTAAGTCTTCTTATACTAACATACTGTCTTCTTAAAGTCTACAGCTAAAGCTGTATTCCTAACCAAAAAAAAAAAAAAAAAGCTATAACCTTGGGTAATAATTCTGTAAAGCAGCATTATGTTCCTAATAAATAGTTTGCAAGGAAACTTGTGATTTATTCAACCAACATTTACTGAATGCATTAGACTGTATGGCTAACCATGCTGCAACAAGCATACAAAACAAAGACAGACTCCACCCTTCAAGTGGACACATTAGCAGTGTTAAAACAACACATTTATCAATAAACTAGTAATTTTACATTACCAGATTTTACCTTCCAAGAGTTAAACCTCTAGTAAATGAGGTATAGATACAAGATATAAAAGGCATGAAGAAACTTTAAAATCTTGATGAAAATATATGTTATGAAGAAACTATGTTAAGTTCCATTTTCCATAAAATTTCTGAATTGACCTCATACTAGGGACAAGCTACTTTCCTATCAAAGTAGTAGCAGCTGAGTTGTGACCAAGACTGCTAGACCTGTATTCAGAAACTGACAGTCTTCACAAGATGTAAAGGCAAAGAGAGGTGGTAGAGCACCAGAAGATAAAGCATTGCCTTAGAAGGCTAGCATATTGCAATGACTTTCAAAAAAAAAAAAAAAGAGGAAAAAAAGGAAAGAATATTAGAGATACTTTCACAGTATTAGCACAGTAGCAAATGAAATAAGAGACGAGAAGAAAAATACACTAGAGGCAGAGAATAGTTGAGGATATTACTATACTCTAAAAACAGAGGAGTAAAAGAAAAAAAACTATGGAAAACAATTATAATGTGTAATCATTTATAGGACTTTTCCTTCACTAAAATCTTTATATCAACATAGGTTGTTTTGTAAAAATAATAAAGAATTATCAAGTGATGTCAATAAGGATAATGTAGTTTCTTCAAAAAACACCAGAGTTAGGAAGGAAGTCCAACTTCACTCGGTTCTGTATTATCCTTACATGTGAAGTACAAAAGTGAAAACAGAATGGCTCTACCATATACAGAGTGGTCAAAAGTGACCATTTCTTAAATAAGGAAATATAAAAGCTCAAAGGAAAAAAAAGGACAGATATGTACATAAGAACCATCATCTTATTAAAGCTAAGGACATTTTTATTATTAAATTCTTACCTAGAAACACTGGCAAAATCTGACTGAAATATAAACATTTGAAGACTTGAAATTTACTACAAATATAAAGTGCTCGATGTGTGTACATTTTATATTTACTTGTAGTCAACAGTTAATACATAGAAAATGTACCAAAAATGGTTAAGAGAATATGAACAGTATACAAACCTTTAGATAAGCAATATGATACTCTAAAAGAACCTGCACATTTCCAATGCTTTCTTTAGTGCCAACAAACACAAACGGAACCATTCCCTGTAAGAAGATAAACGTCCTTAGTATTTAATATTTTAACAAACCTCTATCCTGGGTTTGATAAATCAATATATAATTTGGAAAAGTTTTCTAATTAACACAGCAATTTACATCTAACAGCTTCAAATTATAAACAAATCTACAAACTTGGAATAATCAAAATTTAAGTAATTTCATTATTTGTGCTACAATTTAGGATTTTAAAAGTGCTAAAATTTTAAAGGGTCACCTTTTCAAAACTACCAGGTTTCTTAATTTCTAATTCAATATATAAACCAGCTTTAAAATGAGAAGCATGTCATTCAAACTGGCCAAGAGGGGCCAACACTATGGTGCAGCAGGTGGGCACCGGTTCTAGTCCCGGCCGCTCCTCTTCCGATCCTGCTCTCTGCTATGGCCTGGGAAAGCAGAAGATGGCCCAAGTGCTTGGGCCCCTGCACCCACATGGGGAGACCTGTAAGAAGCTCCAGGCTCCTGGCTTAGGACTGGCACAGCTCCAGCCACTGCGGCCCTCTAGGGAGTGAACCAGCAGATGGAAGACCTCTCTCTGTCTCTACCTCTCTGTGTAACTCTTTGAAATTAAAATATATCTTAAAAACACACACACACACACACACACACACACACACACACACACACAAACTGGCCAAGAACTTCCAGCTGGAAATAGATCCTTCAACATGGTGGGTAGTGTTATAGTATCACAAAGCAGTTAGCCAAGGTATCTATCTCTAAGATATGTGATCAGATTTTTAAACATCTTAAGTGCCTATTACTATAGGTGGTACTTCTTTATAATTAAGATAAATGTCACCCACGATGTGCTAAGCATACAATGTAAGATAAAGAAATTACTGGTAAGAGCAGACATACTTAATCACAGGCATTAATTCAAAGAATTAACAGATTTGGTTTACTTTGCTGAATTTCAGAATAAGAAGGTTTTATAAAAGTTGCAGAGTAGAAAAACATGGTAAAACGAGGATTTTTCTTCTAAAGAAACACACTTTCAACTTCCTAACGTCTGAGGACAATGCGAGTGAAGCCTAAATACAGTTCCCTAATCAATTTCACTGTCTCCTCATTTTCTTCATTTCTGTGACTCTATATGAATCTATGCTTTATCTTCAAAGTAATTTTTAAAAAATGATTTACTGGTGACTTCTAGATAATGTCAATGGTAAGGAATTCACAAGGTGGTAAGAGGGCATTCATAGTCAGTAAAAGAGGACAGTGGAAAAATTTTAACAATATGCTAGGTTTCAGGGACCATATTATGCATTCTATCTTACTTACTATTCATTAAAAAAATAGTATATCATTTTGACCAAAGTCATAAAATTAGCTGCTGAGCCAGGTAATTTTGTATCTGGTTACCCAATTTCAAATATCTATGAAATGCCAGTATCCATGCTATGAGAGAAAGACAAGTCCGTTTCTAAAGCAGTCACAATCTCAGAAAAGATAGTAAACATTATTGTAATAATGTCACTATATACAGCATTAGTGAATGAAAAGAAATTTTGAGAGGGCCGGCGCTGTGGCATAGTGGGTAAAGCCGCCACCTGCAGTGCGGCAATTCCATATGGGTGCCGGTTCAAGTCCCAGCTGCTCCCCTTCCGATCCAGCTCTTTGCTATGGCCTGGCAAAGCAGTGGAGGAAGATGTCCCAAGTCCTTAGGCCCCTCCCTGCACCTGTGTGGGAGACCCTAAAGACGCGCCTGGCTCCTGGCTTTGAATCAGCACAGCTCTGGCTGTTGCAGCCAGTTTGGGGAGTGAACCAACAGATGGAAGACCTCTCTCTCTCTCTCTCTGCCTCTCCCCCTCTCTCTAACTCTGATTTTCAAATAAATAAATTAAAAAAAAAAAAGAATTTTAGGAAGACTTTATTTGAAAATCAGAATTACAGAGGGTGGGAGACGGGGGGGGGGGGGGGGGGGAGTAAGAGATTTCACTCCCCAAATGGCCAAAATAGCCAGGGCTGGGCCAGGCCAAAGCCAGGAGCTTCACCCAGGTCTCCCACGTGGGTGTAGGGGACTGAACACCTGAGCCGTCTTCTGCTGCTTTCCCAGACACTTTAGCAGGCAGCTGGATCAGAAGATTACGTGGACCTCAAACCAGCGCCCATAGGGGATGCCAACACTATAGACCAGCAGCTTAACCCATGCCACAGCACTAGCCCCAGGAAGAATTTTATAAAACAGATGTAGAAACAAACAGAATTTTATCAAGTACTTAAAGACAAAAGACATTCCAAACAGATGGTCTAGAAGGAATAAGAGAAATACAATGCCTTGACCTCAACTGGGAAATGTTATCATCAATGGTTATCTCCAAAGTAAAGGAGAGGTACAAGGAATGCAGACGCATATTTAAAAAAATTTAATAGCTACCATAAAGCCATAAGAAAAAAATCTTACAGTGTAAATTGAATACAAGTTCTTTTCTTAGAGTTATTTTAATGGCTATCTTTAATAATATATTTACAACACCCAATTCTTGAGTCAGGATATTTACCTGAGCTAAAATCTTAGATTTTTTTTAAAAAAAGAACTTATCTTATCCATAAGTTATTAGCAAATTCCCCAAACAGTGCTCTATTGTGCAATAAATACTGAAGATCTAAGTGTACTTCTTTCTGGGAGATAATTCTGGGAAAAATCCTTGCCTTATTCTCAAGCACACAAAGCCTAAGTATACTACTAGAGCCATGAATGTTAAGTAAAATCCTTAAAGTGACTTTGGTGGAGAACAGAATTCTGAACAAAATAGCAAACAGGGTGAAAAAACAAACTGAAAGAAATTTCAGAAAAGCAACCTCAACACTGAAAGAAATTTCAATTAAAGAAACAGTCAATGCTTTCACATTCTACAAAAAGGTCAAGGACAGTGAGAGCGAGAATTCCTTTGCAACACTGTTTTGTTGAAAAGAACAAATTCTACAGCTTTACACTCTTAAGTATAAAGAGTATAAAGAAAAAATCATTTTTGATTTATCAGATGAAACCTTCCTATCAAGAATTTGATTTTTTTTAAACTATAGTACTGACAAAATAGAAACCAAAGGCCTACACAACTGAAAGATGACTTGTTTTCTAAGTGTGTAAAGCCATATTATAAGAACAGAATTTTTAAAAATAAGAAAAACGCACTGTATAAGTGCAAGTAGCTTAATAGATATGTTTCCTGAAAAAATTTCCAAAATATGAAATAACATTAAGTCAGTCAAGAACATGGTAAAAAAAAAAAAAAGACAAATAAATGACATACTAAATACTTACGTCTTCTCTAGGTAGTTTGTTTTCATTGTCTCCTTCAATTCTCACCCGAACCACGCCTGATTTGTCTACTATTTCTTGAATAACTTTGCCATTTTTTCCAATTACTTTTCCTTTAGTAAGAGAAAACAAATACAGTAAGTTAAAAACCAGCTGCTATCCTTTGATAAGTTATGACTTGCTACTGAATTATAACCACAAAGCAAAATGCTGATTTTACTTTAATAACTTGCGCTAAAGACTACCAAAGGTTTTTATCCTTGGCTTCAAACATCTTTGTCTTCTGTATGCTTAACAGTTATTATCAAGGTGTGACAATGTTGTTCATGTAGAAGAAATTTTCAAAGGCTAATTTTTTTAGTATGTCCTGTATCCTTTTTATACTTTTTAAAATAACACCCCAATTCATTTCAAGCTTTGGATATTTAGATAAAAAGCAAACTTTTAATTTAGCATTAATCATACCAACTTGTTTATTACTTGTATACGATATTCACAAGTAACAAATTCATCAAGTTTCTATTTCTTCAAAAGGTATCTATAATATTAACTTTAGAATGAATATTCTCTTCAGTAAAAATTTATATGTAACAAGTATCACATTTTAAATCAAGACTTTTTCACAGTATTTCACACAAGTAATGTGTATATGGTATGCTCACTCAAGTATATTTCATTCTGTAAAACAACAAAATTATTTACCTTCTCAACACTTAATTTATAAGTCTGCCAAACAGTAGTTATTAATGATATAATAATTGAAGAGGAAAATAAAAGACGTGAAGACATTCTTCTACTGGGGAACTATCTTGTTGTAAAAATTAACACATAACAAAATAATACCAGATAGTGTCACCCAGTAACAGAATCTTCAAGTAACCTTCAATATATGCAATGTAGGTATCTCTTTATAAAGTCCAACAACACAATATTTGTTAACAGTCATTTCTTTTACTAAATCACTTGCACAAAAGCTTAAATTACTTTTGGTTGAAAGGGATTAAAATGGAAGTTTTTCACACTGCTTGTCTAGAACAAATAAAGGGAAATTAACAGGAAACTGGTCAATATAGCAAAAGCACTACAATTAAATTTTATTTATAATCCTAGTCTTAAACCTCCTCTCTCAATAATAATCTTAAACATAAAAAGTACAGTAGCACAAGAAATTCACATGGTCTGTGTCTTCTCTGAGCAGCCCTAGCAGCAGCACATAAAAGCAACCTTCATTGTTAACAGAGTGAAGCTCAAGCAGCAACTCCATCCTTGACCCTGCTAAAAATAAGCAAATGTCTTTTTCGAAAAACAAAAAAATCAGGTTGGTAACAGCATAATCCCTCCCATAGAATCTTTGCCACTTCCTTCCTTTAAAATATACCAGTGTTCTATGAATATTCACCACCCTTCTGGGGTTCACAGAAGGAACCTGTCTACAAGTTCTATTTATTCCCACCAGACTGTCAATATTTTATTGATCATTTCCATAAATTCCAGAGCATATGGACAAACTGAAGCAGACCTGTAATACAAATTGATCAGTGAATAATTATTTTTTCCTTTGATTTGGGGAAGACAGGAATGGTCAAGCACTAGAACTCCTGGAATATGAATGTGAAAGGGAATTGCTCTGGAACTTACCCTCCAAGTGGTCCTCATTCCCTTTTATTCCTCAGTCCTCTTTTTCTCTTTCACTTGGACTAAGAATGCACTACTTTTCAAAAAGACTGCTTCACTCATAAAATATTTCAGAGGGAAATACAGCATTATTATACACGAAAACCAACAGAAATGTTTATACTACCTCTGAGTATTTCACCAATGTGCTGCTAATATTTAATAGCTGCTGCTAATGTATATTTCCTAAAAAGCACAAAAACCATCCCTTATCACCAAAGTCAACCAAAATGATGAGGGGGGGGGGGAAAAGACACAGCAGGTACCCAAACATCATTGCAATGAAAAATAAAGAAACAAGTCAGAACTAAATATATGTTAAATTTTCTTGTTTATGAAATAGGAATTTTTACTCATAATTAACACTACCACCAAAGACTAAGACTATCTTAGAATTATTAGACTGGGAAGAAATCTGCTTGTTATTCACAAACCTGCCATTGAATTGCTTTTACAAGTGAAGAAACCTTACCAATATCTGTTCCACAGAGCAGCTACCACAATGTTAGTACCGGTGTGAATGACTTAGTAAGATTTAAATAAACAAACAAGGGGATCATTTTTAAAAGCAGCTTCCTTGTCAAAGGTGACTTCATTTGACAATGATAAATATTTCATAGCATTCATATCTTGACAATATTATTAAAATTGCACAAAATTCTTCAAACTTATTTCAATTTAAACATCTCAATTCATCTCTCCAGCAGATCAACCTACAGTAAATGATGATAAATCAAAAGCTGATAAAGTACAGTTTATGTAAGAACTGGAAGTCTGCCCTGCTATCCTCATCTTTGGACCACACTGAAAGGCTGCTTTTCTATTAATGCTGAATTCCAAGAAACACATTTTTGTGATGTAAACTGCTGTTTTTCACAGTACACTATTTGTTATTTAAGGCCAAAATAGACATGTTTTCAGGATGAAAGTTTTAAGTTTTCTACCCACGCTTGATTTATAAGACTTCACAAATCATTTCCTAAAGGCTAAACAGGCTTCATGATATAAACAGAGCCCAAGGAGCTTTTAAAAAAAAAAAAAAAAAGTGTTTCCTTACAGTCAAAATATTAAGAGGCCAACTGGAAACAAAGTACTTATCCTATACTATTAATTTCATTCACTACATTATGTTAGTTCTTCCTCTTTATTAAGAAGTTAGTAAAATCACTGATAACCAAAGCCTTCCCATTTCCCTCAAATAGTCATAAAGACATCATCAGGGATGTAGAGCATATTAGCAACAGGGATATTAACTAACTTATCTCATACAATGCTCATTTAGCCTTAACTTACAACTCAAATTTTTGTCACTTAAATAAAGCATGAGCATCCAAGTTTTCAAGAAAGGTGTCACACAATTAATAATGAAACCTCCCCGCATATCATCAGCAGCATCCTCTCCTGCTCACAACTTCTTACCTTTTTCTATGCCCTTTCAACAACCAATTATTATCTATTCAGGGCCTACACGGTAAATATTTATTACCCTGTTGTTAGTCCACTGTAATTTTTCTTCTCTACTGAAGAAATAAATTCAAACATTCCCAAAAAGTACTATGACAATTTCAAATATATAAGTGAAAGACAATAAGAGGCTGAGAAAAAGTTAAAAGTCAAAAGGAAGAGAATACTTAAAGAAAAACTGTTAATGACACACTGTTACAAAAAGTATGGGCATTATTATCCAATTACCCTGGACGAAGGAAAACATCTTTACTTTTTAAAAACAAGGTACGAGTCACATGTGTTATCACCAAAAACGTAAGTCAGCTTGCTATCTAAATACTGTAACAGATCATAAGAAGCAGAATTAGATATTACACTACATTTTCAACTAAGTCACTAAATGCAACTAAGTAACATTTTATTTAATAATTAGTAGAAATACCTACCAACAAGATTCCTAGGAACCTGAATAAAGTCCTCCACGAATTCCAAGAAACCTCTAGCCTTTTTTACAGCATCAGCACTCTGGAAGTAAGGGAAACATTAACATAAAATCCAGTTACAATCAACACAAAATCCAAAATAAAACTGTTACTGTGAATCATTACGCTCTACTAAGAGATTCTCCTCAGCCCACTACAGTGACATTTCAGGTAAAAAACTCATCAAGTACTTAAAAAACAAACTTTCCATCACTATTAAAACCAAGAAATTAAGAAACTGAGAAAACAGCAACAGTTTGAATTAGCTATGTTATATAGCTACACAATAGCCAAACTTCAAGCCAATTCTAAATACATACTGGTTTGTATTCTGATGTTGTATTTCTCCAGGTGATTATTAAAAACAAAGAATTCAAAGAGTTTAAATCAGCTGCATTTTTTACATACAGGCACTATTTTTAAATATATCTACTGATAAGAATATGAAAATCAAATCTCAATTTTATTTTTGCTTTTAATTGTGTTCTTTAGTAACCACAGCTCAAATTTATTGTGAATTTGTTGTCATCATATACCATAAACAACAAATACACTAGGCCGGCGCCATGGTCACTTGGCTAATCCTCTGCCTGCAGCGCCAGCACCCCAGGTCCTAGTCCCGGTTGGGGCGCCGGATACTAGTCTCGGTTGCTCCTCTTCCAGTCCAGCTCTCCGCTGTGGCCCAGGAGGGCAGTGGAGAATGGCCCAAGTGCTTGGGTCCCTGTACCTTAGTGGGAGACCGGGACAAAGCACCCGGCTCCTGGCTTCGGATCGGCACAGCGCCGGCTGTGGCGGCCATTTAGAGGAGTGAACCAACGGAAGGAAGACCTTTCTCTCTGTCTCTCTCTCACTGTCTATAACTCTGTCTATAACTCTAACTCTGCCTGTCACAAAAACGAATAAACAACAAATACACTGAAAAATCTATTCATTATCACTCTTATTTAACCCTGAGGACACATGCAGGGAAGTAATGTAACTTCTGCAAGCCCACCCAAAGTGGCAGAAACAAGAATTGAATCCAGGCTCTATAGCTCCAAAGACTGTCCTCTTAATTACCATTCTATACTCCCCCCACTTGTAAAGATTTCAGAAACAAAAATGATACTTTTAGTTGTATTTACTATATGAATAAAGCTTTTCATAAAAGCTATGTTTTAAAGTCAAGATTTGAAACCAAACCAGTTCCCAAAAAAATCATTTATACTATTTCAAAGGGTAGTCTCAACAAAACATCTGAATAATGTATTTTTTAAATAGTTTACAAGCAGCAGGCATTGTGATACAGCAAGTTATGACATTGCTTGCCAACACCAACATCCCACATCAGGGTGCAAGTCTGAGTCTCTGCTACTCTACTAGAGTAGTAGAGTCGGCTCTCTACTAATACGCCTCAGAAGACAGCAGATGATGAACCACATACTTGGACCCGAGGCCCATGTGGTAGTAACAAGGTAAAGTTCTTGGCTCCTAGCTTCAGCCTGACTCAGCACTGATTATTGCTGCCATGTAAGGAGTGAATAAGTAGATAGAAGATATTTCTCAAGCGATAAATAACTAAAATGACACATTCATTTTCTATCCCTGAAAATTTCAGAACTAGTGACAAAGTACTATCCAAACCTAAGTTCTATAATAACTTTTATAGAACTTAGGTTACTGCTTGCCAGAGCCCAACACTTAATAAGCATTCAAAAGAATATCTGGATAAATTATTTTAATGAATATAAAACTGAATTAAACTAAGAAGCAGTTATTTAAGAAACTTCTCGGTTCTGGCACTGTGGTATAGCGGGTAAATCTGTCGCCTGCAGTGCTGGCATCCCATATGGGTGCTGGGTCGAGTCCTGGCTGCTCCATTTCCAATCCAGCTTTCCGCTATGACCTGGGAAAGCAGTAGAAGATGGCCCAAGTCCTTGGGCCCCGGCACCCATGTGGGAGACCTGGAAGAAGCTCCTGGCTTCAGATCAGCACAGCTCTAGCCATTTCGGCCAATTGGGGAGTAAACCAGTGGATGGAAGACCGACCGACCCCTCCCTCCCTCCCTCTCCTTCTTTCTCTGTGTAACTCTGACTTTCAAATAAATAAATAAATAAATAAATAAATAAATAAATAAATCTTAAAAAAAAAAAAAACTCCTCAAAATACTACATGTCACTTGATAAGTCTTTCACTCCCCCAAAACAAAAATAGCTTTAAACCATCTTCAGAATTAATGACTGCTGGGCAGTTTGATTTTAAATGAATAAATCTTAAGTCGAAAGTGTTTCACTAGTAAATTAAAGTTCAAGATAAAATGTAATCAAACAACAGGTGGTTAAAAGTGACAGTAAAATCAGTCAAGAAAGGAGATAGACAACATCTTACCTCTCCATAGATTCTAAATGTTCCAGTATCTTCATCTAGTTCAATAGCGGTGACTCCAGGAACCTTCCTAGCTTGCTGTATGTTACTACCATGTGTTCCTATTGCCAGGCCCATTAAATCTTCTCTCACAACAAATTCCTCATGAAAAGCTGCTGCAAGTTGTTTTGTGCACTATTAAGAAGAAAAGTGGAATTCATTACAAAGATCAAAAAACAGAATCGGGTTTTTTGCAATGCATGTTCATATCAACATTCTTTATTTAGTCAAGAGGCTGATGGAGCTGGTGCTGTGACGCAGTGGGTAGAGCAGCCGCCTACAGCACCGGCATCACATATGGGCGCCAATTCAAGTCACGGCCGCTCCACTTCGGATCCAGCTCTCCGCTATGGCCTGGGACAGCAGTGGAAGTTGGCCCAAGTCCTTCAGCCCCTGCACCCACCTGCATGGAAGACCTAGAAGAAGCTCCTGGCTCCAGATCAGCCCAGCTCTGGCCATCGCAGCCATCTGGGGAGTGAACCAGTGGGTGGAAGACCTTTCTCCCTCTCTCTCTCTCTGCTTTTGCCTATCTGCCTTTCAAATCAATCAATCAATCTGAGGGGAGGAGAATCGAGGGGAGGGGAGGGAAAAGAGAGAAGAGAGAGGAGAAGAAAAAAGAGGGGCCAGTGTGGCACAGTGGTTTAAGCCACCTGCGAGGCCAGCATCCCATGTGATTTCCAGTTTAAGTCCTGACTGCTCCACTAGCATTCCAGCTCCCTGCTAATGAACCTGGGAAAACAGTGTAAGATGAGCCAAGTACTTGGGCCCCAGCCACCCAAATGGAAGACCTGCATGGTGTTACAGCCTCCTGGCTTCAGCCTGGCCCAGCCCTGATCATTGCAGCCATATGAGAAGGCAAACAGCAGGCTGAAGACCTATCCATGACTTCCCTCCAGCCCCCAGCCATAACCTTGCCTTCCAAATAAATAAATCTTTAAAAAAGAAAGAAAGTGGGGGCCGGCGCTGTGGCGCAGTGGGTTAAAGTCCTGGCCTGAAGCAATGGCATCCCATATGGGCACCAGTTCTAGTCCCAACTGCTGCTCCTCTGATCCCACTCTCTGCTATGGCCTGTGATAGCAGTAGAGGATGGCCCAAGTCCTTGGGCCCATGCACCCACGTGGGAGACCTGGAAGAAGCTCCTGGCTTCAGATCGGCGCAGCTCTGGCTGTCACAGCCAACTAGGGAGCGAACCAACAGATGGAAGACCTCTGTCTCTACCTCTCTCTGTAACTCTTTCAAATAAATAAAATAAATCTTTAAAAAAAATTAAAGAAATCTGCAACACAACAATTTTTAATTTCATTTTCCATGAACTTTCTGAAGTACCCTTGTACATACAAAGAATTATCAAAAGCAAATTCTAACACATGCAACAACATGAATGAGCCTTGAAAACCCTATTATGTTAAGTGATATAACAGAAACAACTAATAGCATGTTATTCCAACTTATGAAACATCAGAAGCAGTGAAATTTACAAAACGGCAGTTGTCAGAAATGGGGAGCAGAGAGTTGAGAGTTACAACTTAGAGGGTAGTTTTCATTTTTCAAGATGCAAAACTTAAAGTCCTGTAAATTGGTTAACCAACAATGGAAATACATACTGAACTTTATAATTTTTTTTAAATGTGAAAACTTAAAAAAAAAAAAAAAGCCTTAAGCGAAAAAAGATCAAAAATCTTACAAGAATAGAAGAAGCTTATCTAGTGGTATAAATGCAAAGGGATAAAATGGTTTTATCTATTTAATCATGGTCATAAAAAAACCAGTAGTTCTAACATAACACTTTGTTGCAAATACAGGCATTTCCCCATTTCATGTTTACTTCAAAATTCATTCACATATTCCTTGTTTGGCAGTTTTAAATTAAAGAGGACATTGGCAAATTTATCCTAAGAATAAACATACTTTGGTTTCTCTAAGTGAAGACAGTGTGTTTGTGTGTGCATACACATGTATTCCATTGGGGAAGTGTGAGCACAAGGGGAAAAGTAGTACAACAATAGCATGGGGCAATGATACACTTAATATTTTAAAAAACTTCATACTATATCTTGTTCTCCTAATCTCTTAAACGAGTTGGTAGACTGAACTAATTACTGATGTAAATGTGTTATGACTAACACGGTAGTGCAAAGAAACAGCAATACAGTTCTGAGTTCTTAAGTCCTAACAAAAGTCAATCAGCATTTGGCAAGGAAATGCTACATTTGATAAAAGTAAAATAGAAAAGCCATTCTTTTAATGCCTCACTCACTCCAGGTGTAACCACAAATCAAGTCTAGGCTGTCTTTTATCAGTCAAGTACAGGGAACTCCGAGAATATAATTCTGAAATTAAATGGGACAAACAAAAATCATTTTGTAAGTAAACCTACTTACTTCTAAATGCTTAGTGGCTTCTTCATTTCTGGACATAAGCATCAGCTTCGTACGAATACTTCGCAAATGCATGTCACTTAAAATATTTACTCTCTTCACAGTTGCTTCACTGGCAGACTGTAACAAACAAACAAGTTAATCAACCAAAAAGTTAACCATTTTTCAAAGTAACACAAAGCTCTGATTTTCAACTACTACACTTCTCTGTTTGTCTAACATTCTGCCTCCCTGGATAATCTTACTTTTCTTCGTAAATTCCTGTCATTATTTATATTTGTCACATCAAATAGCATTGGCTATGAAAGCATCTAGGATCCCACACATTACAAATTTTAGGAAACTAAAAATATCATTTTAAGAATTTTTATTTCCAGGGCCAGTGCTGTGGTACAGTGGGTTAACGCCCTGGCCTGAAGCAATGGCATCCCATGTGGGCACTGGTTCTAGTCCCGCTGTTCCTTTTCTGATCCCACTCTCTGATATGGCCTGGGAAAGCAGCAGATGATGGCCCAAGTCTTTAGGCCTCTGCACCCACGTGGGAGACCCGGAAGAAGCTCCTGACTTTGGATCGGCGCAGCTCCTGCCATTGCGGCCATCTGGGGAATAAATCAGCGGATGAAGACCTCTCTCTGTCTCTACCTCTTTCTGTAACTCTATCTTTGAAATAAAATATTAAAAAAATTTTATTTCCATACTTATTCCAAAAAAATCAAAATTAATATTATTGCAAAAAAAAAAAACTTTACATCAAGCTTACCATAGCTCTTATCTTTTGAAATATCTAACTATAAAATCTGTGCAATACTTATCAATACCTGAAAATATGTTATTGTTATCTTACCAGTATCATTAGCTGTGTGGTTTCTGGGTGGTAAAAAATTCTGCACGCACCTACTGCTTTCTTAAAATCTTTATGTGCATTTTCGTTAGCACACCTGGAGAAAAATTAATTCATGGGTAAAAAAACCTCAGTACTAGATTAAATTTAGAAGAGTTACAAGGACAATACAAATTTAGAACTTTAACATTCCCCATCAAAACCTTTAATATTTTCTATGAGAAGGTTTTGAATAGGTGTCTGAGAAAAAATATTTTGTAGTGCTTAAAAATCCTCTTAATCACCAAGCAATACAATAACAGATAAAATTACTCACGCCTCTCTCAAATCCTCAGGAACATCCACCGTGCATTTAAAGAAGGTATTTTTTTTGACAGTTTTATTTTGATTGACAGGCCGAAGTCGTTCAAATGTTACTATTTCATTGTAAGTGGCATCACAAGCAGCATATTCAATGACATAAAACTAAAAGACATTAAAATACTTCAAAAATTCCATCTGAACAAAAATAATGAACTTTAAAAGAAGTTCTAATTACCTTGCTCAGCTTTACCAGCAGACCCTCCCCTTTGTGACACAAATATTAAGCACAGCTTAGTTACATCAATCTAATTTACCTAAACTAGAACATAGGTTCTTACAAGCATGAACCTAGTGGTCCTTACATGCTTGAGGTGTACCTCTGGAGAGCAGCTTTGGTGTTTGCCAATACAGAACACAAACAGAAATTAATGATCTAGTGAATTTTTACGATGTCTGGTCAACTATTTCTCACAGGCTTTTAAAAACAAAAGTACAGTTGGAATAATATTTACAAAAACCAAGAGTTGAGATTATTTCCTTTAATACTATCACATAGCAAATGTCAAGATCACTTACCTCTCCTTTCATCATCCGAACTTTAGCCAACCACCATCCACATGGTTCTTGGTCGTTTGCTCTAGAATATACCTGAGAAAGGGGAAATATGCCTTTATCCATTCATCTGGAAAGACTCAAACTCTAAGTGATGGTTTGTTATAAATGCTAAATCCCACTAAACTCAATAATCAAAAGGTTATTTTACTGGAACTTTGCTCAATGTAGTTGAGTGAAAAGTAGTATGCACATTCAAACTTTAATAGCTGAATATAAAGCTGTATATGTTTTATTTTAGATTTATTTATGTATTTGAAATGCAGAGTTAGAGCTCTTCCATTCGCTGGTTCATTCCCCAAACCACAAAGTTCCAGGGCTGGGCCAGGCCAAAGCCAGGAGCCCAGAGCTTCTTCTAGGTCTCAAATGTGGATGCAGGGGCCCAGGTGCTTGGGCCATCCTCCGCTGTTTTTCCAGGCAAATGAGCAGCGAGCTGGATCAGAAGTGGAGCAGTCAGGACTTGAGAACTCAAATCTCAAACCAGCAATCATATGGAATGCCGGTGTCCCAAGCAGAGGCTTTACCAGCCACAACGCAGCCCCTAAACCTGAATACTTTTGGGCAGTGTGGCCTCCTAGTAAACTAATTTCAAATTCATAGGATTACTAAACCCAAATATATTAAAGCAAGCTGTTTACTACTCATCTTTACATAATGTCAAACACAAGTCTTTCAGTTTTTCTCATCAAAATTATGAACAGTGAAATAAAAATGTTTTAAAAAGTGTAGAAAGTGGTAAGCCCAATTTTAAATTCCTTCAATGATATGCCATTTAGATCCCTTAAGAACCTAGTGGCCAGCGTTATGGCATAGCAGGTTAAGCCACCACCAGTCCAGGCTGTTCCACTTCCGATCCAGCTAGCTCCCTGCTGATGCACCTGGGGGAAAGGAGAAGATGGCCCAATTCCTTGGGCCCCTATATCTACATGGGAGATAGAAGATAGATCTTTCTCTCCCTCTCCCTCTCCCCTTCTCCCCCTCTCCCCCCATATGGGCGCCAGTTCTAGTCACAGTTGCTCCTCTTCCAGTCCAGCTCTCTGCTGTGGCCCGGGAGGGCAGTGGAGGATGGCCCAAGTGCTTCGGCCCCTGCACCCGCAGGGGAGACCAGGTTAATCCTCCTCCTGCGGCACTAGCCGGTTCTAGTCCCGGCTGCTCCACTTCCAATCCAGCTCTCTGCTGTGGCCTGGGAGCTTGGGCCCCCGCACCCGCATGGGAGACCCAGAAGAGGCTCCTGGCTCCAGATTGGCGCAGTTCTGGCCGTTGCGGCCATTCGGGGAGTGAACCAAGGGACGGAAGACCTTTCTCTCTGTCTCTTCCTCTCACTATCTGTAGCTCTACCTCTCAAATAAATAAAATCTTTAAAAAAATTTTTTTTAAAAAGGATGGGGAATTTTAAGGTCCTTCAATATCCTAGAATATTATATTGCACATCCATCTTAGGCAAATCTAAAGAACCCTTCATTTTCTGATTACCTTCAACTTTACTAACTGAGCCAATTTTCTCAGCAATTTTATTCAGCAAACTTTTTTTTAAAAAAACAGCGTATTTAACAGAGATTAAGTCATGTTCACCAAAAAGGTAATTTAAGTTAGCAGTCTTAATTTGAGTTTTTTCTATCCACAAGCCAAAACAGTTTTAATAAATTTTTACAGACATGCAACCTGCACATACATAACACACATATACATACAAGACAGAACAACAAAGCAGTTTCACTGTTTTTTTTTTTAAATCTTTGTTTTTAAAATTACCAATTAGAATTACTTTTTATTCTTAGTAACCTGAATTAACCATATCCTTTTAGTTGGAACCTGTAAACTCTTAGTTTTATCTGTTTACAGAGCTATCCCAAAGTATGGAATACATTAGAAGTCATGGAAGAAAGTCCTTTGGGGCCTACAAGAGGAAACATTTAAACAGAACCAACAATGTTTTAATTTTTATAAGCAGTTTGTTTTTTTTTTTATTGTTTTGTTTCAGAGTCTTGAAACTTCTTATTTAGAGAATATAAACCTATAGATAAAAGTTTTTAATTTTTTTTGTTAATTTTATTTAAGGTATATAAATTTCATCTATTTCCTATACACAGATTCAGGAACATAGTGATACTATCCCTCATCCCCCCTCCCTCCCAATTTTCTCAGCAATCTTATTCAACAAAATTATTACCAAAAAGATTAAATATTACTAATTTTAAAAGATTTGCCATCACTTTTGAAAAGTGACATAGCAACTATTTAAAGGTCTGAAAATAAGTATTTCCATTTCAGATCTTTTCAAAAGCAACATTCATCATACAGTGTCTTTTTCTTGAGACCACTACCAAATCATTCCACTGATTTATGTGATGTAACATCATGTAAGTCTGGGAAGCTGATTGGGAAAGCAAATCTAGTATTCAAATAGCCAAAAAATTTTGAAAACACAATGTAGTGCAAACCATATGAAACTGCTAATATTCAACCATTCTTGAACAACAAAAACAGAAATCTCAGTGTTCAACTCTTTAAAAATGCACGAAGACCTCAACAGAAAGTTACCTCTTGGATCATTTTTGCCCTAAAATTATTACTAAAAGACCAAATAAAAGTCACCTTTCCCTTCTTCAGAGAAGGATTTCTAGAACTGAAAAACAGGTCTGGCACGAAACTGATCCAACCCTGTGAATACAGCCTGATGTACTAGAGAACATTAGAAGAACAGAAACTAAACTTGTTTATCAGTTTCACAAATTCTTTGCTATATGAACTTAGTTAATAAAGTACATCAATCTGTCTGGATCCCCAATTAGACAGAAAATACTCAGAAAAAAAGTTTTTCTCATTATTCCCTAAATAATACAATGTAACTACTTACATAGCATTTTCATTATATCAAATATAAGCAATTTAGAAATGATTTAAAAGCATAAGGGAGGACTGCAGAGATTATAACCAAACATCATATCATTTAATAGGTGATTTGGGTGGGGGGAGGGCCCCTCTGGAACCAATGTCATGGGCATCTTTCATTCACTGGTTCACTCTCAGAATGGCCACAACTGCCAGAGCTGAGCAGATCCAATGCCAGGAGCCAGGAGCTGCCTCTGGGACTCCCACATGAGTTCAGCAGCCCAAAGACTTGGGCCATCTTTCACTGTTTTCCCAGGCATATCAACAGGGAGCTGGATTGAAAGTGGAGCAGCGGGGACTCGAACTGGTGCCTATGTAGGATACTGGCACCTCAGGTCAGGATTTTAACCAGTTGTGCCAAAGCGCAGCCCCAAGTTTCAGCTACTGTTACTGCTATCAGAGTATTCACAAATTACAGGTCTGGTGCGGTGGCACAGCAGAGTAAGCTGGAGGATATGATATCGACATACCATGTGATTCCAACCAGCTCCCTGGTAATGTACCTGGGAAAGCAGCAAAAAATGGCCCAAGTGCTGGGGTCCCCTAACACCCATATGGGAGAGCAGGATGAAGCTTGGGTCTCCAGGCTCCAGCCTTGCCCAGTCCCAGATGTTGCCACAATTTGGGGATTGAACCAGCAGATGGAAGGCCTCTCTTTGTCTATCTCTTCCTCTCACTCTATAACTCCGCCTTTCAAATAAGTAAATACATCTTAAAAAAAAAAAAAATGTGACTTGGGGCCAGCTTTGTGGCACAGCAGGTTAAATCATCACCTACAACAAAGACATCCCAAATTGGAATGTTGGTCCCGGCTGTTCAACTTCTGATCTAGGTCCCTGATACCACTCCTGAGAATGCAGATGATGACCCAAGTGCTTGAGCCCCTGCACCCAGGTGGCAGACCTGGATGGAATTCATGAATCCTGGATTTGGCCTGGCCTAGGCCCAGCCATGGCAGCTGTTTGAGGAGTGAACCAGCAGACAGCGGATCAATTCTCTCTCTAATCCTCCCCCCATCGCTGCCATTAACTAATTTTTAAATAAAGAAATCTTGGGGGGGTGGGGAGAATATGCTAACAGAAAGCAGTATCTGATAACTTAAATAATTTGATACATCAAAAATGATAAATAATATACTGTGTAATATATTACCCTAGAGAAAGACAGCAAACTCAATTAAAAACCTAAATACTTAAAATAAAAACCCTGTACTTGCAGAAGTATTACGAACTTGGGGGGTGGGTGGGCACTGTGCATAGCAGATAAGGCCGCCACCTGCAATGCCAATATCCTATGTGGGTGCCAGTTCAAGTCCCAGATGCTCCACTTCTGATTCAGCGCTCTGCTGTGGCCTGGGAAAGCAGCAGAAGATGGCCCAAGTCCCTGGGTCCTGCACCCACATGGGAGACCCAGAGGAGGCTCCTGGCTTTGGATAAGTGCAGCTCTGGCCATTGCAGCCAACTGGGGAGTGAACCAGCAGATGAAAGACTTCTCTCTCTCTGCCTCTCCTCTGTGTAACTCTAATAAATGAATCTTTTAAAAAAAAAAAAAAGATACCCCAAGTCCTTGGGTCCCTGTACCCACGTAGGAGACCTGGAAGAAGCTCCTGGCTTCGGATCGGCCCAGCTCCAGCCATTTTGTGAGTGAACCAGCAGATCAAACCCATCTCTCTGCCTCTCCAATAAATAAATAAATCAATCTTTGGGGCGGGGGTGAGGGGGAGATGCCTGCATCTCTCGCCTGAATGCCTGGGTTGGATTCCTGGTTCAGGTTCCAAAACCCAGCTTTCTACTACTCGAAACCTTAGGAAGCAGCACTGATGGCTCAAGTAATTTGGTTCATGCCACTCACATGGGAGACAGAGACTGAGTTTCAGGCTTCTGGCTTTGGCCTGGCCCAGCTCTGGTCCTTCTGTAGGCATTTGGGGAGTAAATATATGATATATAATGTAGTTCCGACTTAAAAACTTTAAGAAAATATATACTCAATAAAAAGAAAAATCTGAACACTCAACTTTGGGAAATGAGATTTAAGTTGGCAATAACGGACAAGCACAGCCACGCTAAGGGAGAAGGTTAACTTACTACATTATAAAGTCTATCAATTCATTTTTACATTAAGCTTTATTTAAAGGGAGAAGGAGACTTAGAAAGTTACTTGGTTCAAAAAGTGAAGCACTAATAACTATAATTTTGAAATACATTATATGGATAGGTTCCTAAAAACTGGTGACCAAAAAAACCACCATCATCATAACAAACCAATCAAGATGCAGCTTAAACTTTTATTTTTAAGATTTACTTATTTATTTGAAAGGTAGAGTGACAGAGAAAAGAGAGAGAGAAAGAAAATGAAAGAGAGAGAGAGAGAGAATCTTCCACCCTTTGGTTCACTCCCCCAAATGACTTCAACAGCCAGGGCTGGTCCAAGTTCAAGCCAGGAGCGCAGAACTCCATTAAGGTCTCCCATGGAGGATGACAGGGGCCATCTTCTGCTGCTTTCCCAAGCACACTAGCACAAAGGTGGATCATAGCAAAGCAGCTAGAACAGCCAGGACTTGAACAAGCACTGCTGTATGGGATGCTGGCATCGCAAACAGCAGCTTAACCCCACTGCACCACAACACTGGCCCCAAAGTTCTTTTCCTCAAATCTTCAAAAGCCAAAAAGTACATGTAACTTGATTTCAGAGAATGATGTACAAAACTGGAAAGAACAAATTTTCCCAAAACTAAATCATAAAATTTTTATATAAATGCTACTTTTGAATCATCAATTCTAAATCAATCTCTAACATCAAAGTTTTGATCAGTCAGGAGGTGGGCCACAGAAATGAAAGGTTCAGAACAGGGCAGAACCTAAGAACATACTGAAATACCATTAGCACCTACTGACTAGTTTCTTCCTTTAATCTGAAACTTTATGCTACTTATAAATGAGCAACAACAAAAAATGTTGCCCTCCAAATTTAACACCACACATTTCTAATTCTAGAACACTTCCAAACCTAAATCTTGTTTAGCCTGACTCTTGCTTAACTCAGAATTCCAAAAGAAAAAACCTCCAACAGAAATTAATTTTGAAAAAAAAAAAAAAAAAAAAAATCAAGCTCCTTTACCCACCCACACAGAAAGATGTTAATTAGAAAAGGTTGCAATATTGAGAAAAACTTTTTTTTTTTATTTATTTGAGAGTTACAAAGAGAGGGAGGGAGGGAGACAGAAAGGAAGAGAGAAACAGATCAATCAGTTGCTCTTCCATTCACTGGTTCACTTCACAGAAGGCCTCAACAGCTGTTATCTGGGTCTCCCATGTGAGTGGTGGGGGGCCCAAGCACCTGGGCCATATTCCACTGCTCTTCCCACGCTAACGTTAGCAGACAGCTGATCGGAAATTGAGCAGCCGGGACATGAACTGGCGCCCTTATGGGATGCTAAGGTCAGTGGCAGCAGCTTTACCTGCTGTGCCACAACACCAGGAAAACGTTTTCATAGGAATCTAAAATCCAAGTGAATGTGCTACAGTAATTCAGAGGGTCACTGTCAAAATCTAGTACCCTACTCCATACTTCTTGAGTAGTAATAGTTACTTCACCACTGAGTCTCCCCCATACCACCAGCAATAGCTCCCTCAAGAACATTAACACACACCCATCTAGACCACAGTTACAGGTCCCCTAGTAAAAAAATTCTTAGTATCTACTTTTGTTGAAAGTAAACTATAAAAGAAAAAGTAAAAGTGAATGTTGAATGTTGTATAATGTTGTAACACAAAAGGGTGGGTTCATGGTGTCCTGACACAAGTTACAACATACTTTGCTTTAGCAAAAGCAATATGGTGCACAGTGAATTAACTTATAATAATAATAATAATAATAATAATTAAAATCTAAGCAGAATTTTAAAGGGGAAGTTTAGGCTATCAGGGGTTAAAGCACTGTAATTATTTGGCTTCCTAGCATAATTTCTAAGAATAGGAGCCAAAAGAAAATTTATCATTAGGGGGCCGGCGCTGTGGCACAGCAAGTTAACGCCCTGGCCTGAAGTGCTGGCATCCCAAATGGGCGCTGGTTCAAGTCCCGGCCGCTCCACTTCTCATCCAGCTCTCTGCTATTGCCTGGGAAAGCAGTAGAAGATGGCCCAAGTCCTTGGGCCCCTGCATCCACGTGGGAGACCTGGAAGAAGCTCCTGGCTCCTGGCTTCAGATCAGCACAGCTCCAGCTGTTGCTGTCATTTGGGGAGTGAACCATCTGATGAAGACCCCCCCCCCGCCCGTGTAACTCTGACTTTCAAATAAATAAAAAATACATTTAAAAAAAAAAAAAAAGAGAATTTATCATTAGAACAAAAGACAACAAATGAAACTGGCAGATAAATCACATCAGGTGCTTAGAACAGTGTCTAGCACAGAATATGTACTGTTAAGTGTTTGCGAAACCATTTAGAGATAGCTTTTCATCAGTAAAGTTCTATTACACCACCACTTCTCCTACCTCAGTCATTTAAATTAATTATAAATAAGACCTGAAAATCTCATTCAATAGTATCAAGCTGACTTCCTATGAAAAATGTATTTGGCATATTTAAGGCTCTAGAAAGAATGCTTTCAATTTCAAAAACTGGATTTTCTATACCCATCAAGTTCATCATTGCACTTCTATTTGACAATTATACTCAAGTTTCTTTTTACTAACAACAGTCTTATTAATCAAAAATATACTGCAGATAGAAATCCAAGATCTTCTAAGTATGAAAAGAACAAAAAGAAAAGTGCAATATAATCCCATTTTATTAGGGGAAGGGGAAGGAGATGGCTAGGGAGAGGCTTAGAATCGACAAGAGTGATTTTCCATCTTTAAGCAAGAATTTTGCAGTTCTCTTTTTGCTCTTCTGTACTTTTAAATTTTTCCAGACACTTCTAGAATATTCTAACATGTTCTATAAAGCAGCCCTGTAATCACATTTCACACTACCTATGAACAGTATTAGTGATCACTATAATAAAGGATAACTATCAGTGTTATCCTTTAATTTAGTATGTTTTAAAACATACTAAAGAATCCCTAAACAAACTTTACAGCAACTATTTCATGAAAATTAGCAGAATAGTGACAACACTGTACTAGCTCCCTTAACTAATTATTTTCATTTTATTAGTAACCTTGAAATCCACAAAGCTAAAAATGGTACAGTTAAAACATGAATCCTATTCTGACTCCAAAACTCAAGCAATGTTGCATTACACAGCCATTATCAATAGAAAAAGAGACAAGCAATTAGATTTATCAGCTGAACAGATTTTGCTATATGAATATTTATTTGAAACAGGACCCAAGAAAATAAACACACATACCTCTACTTCATCTCCTTCGCTAATTTCTTTTTTTATATCAGGCGGTGGTGGTAATCTAACTTCATTAAATGGAACCTGGCGCTCTGGTTGCCAACTGAAGGATTAGAAAAGGAATTGATAGTTTTAAAATATACAATTGAAATAGCCATTATTTGGGAGCTATTATAGACTATGTTTAATGCTATGTATTTTTCAAGTTAGCTTATCATTTAACCTTCCTAAAGAGAAGAAAAACATCCTTTATAGTACATTAAGTTCCCAAGTAATTAGTTACAAGGTAGAACAGATTTTCCTATGACTCTTTAAGTTCATAAATAATTATCACTGAAAACATTACCTTCCAAATCACTCATCCTAAGAACAGTACAAATATTTCTCTGCAAATGAAATAAGCTAAGTTCACAGCAATGACTAATTTAAGATCTGAAATGTTTCATCTACATAACCAAATAGTAGGATCAATTTATTTCAAATACATTTACAACCTGTCAAAAAGGAAATACAATAGATTATAAAACATTATCTGCATAATTCCTTTAAATATGCTCACAGAAATAAATCAGCAACTGCTCGGATTTTGAATAAATTACAAGATTTCATTTTCTCATTTACCGATTTATCTGTTCTACAGTGAATATATGCATTATAATTAGAACCTAGGAAACTTTTTAAATCTTTGTAGCAAAATGAAAGGTATTAAACTACTACTAATTTAGCTTTTGATTAGCTGACATTTTTCATGGATGAGATAAACTTGTAAAGTGAAAAATTATTCCCTGCTCTTAAGTTCTCAACAGGTATATGTCTGGGAGGCATACTAGCACATAAAATGTTCCTAGGGATTCTATCTGCCAACGTTGATCAGAACAGCAGCTGACCAAGCAAAACATTTTGGGGTGCTTTTCAACCCTTCCTTTATAAATGACAGCTGCTCAAACATAGAAATCTCAACACTCGTTTCTATGTGAAGCAGCTGTTGGTTGAGACCTTATCTTTTCAGCCAGTTACAGAAGCACCTTAGAAACAGAAGTCAAATAGTTCTGTCAATTAACCCTTCATCAACAATCCCACTTTTAAACTACCTAGTGCCTTGGATGGATGTTGCAGCACAGCAGGTTAAGGCTCCAACACCCCACATTTGAGCACAGGATTGAGCCCCAGCTGCTCCACTTCTGATTTACCTGCCTGCTAATGCAGATGGGAGAACAGCAGAGGATAGTCTTAAGTACCTGGGCCCCTGCAACCCACATGGGAGACCACAATGGAGTTCCTGGACCATGGCTTTGCCCTCTCCCATTCCTGGCTGTTGCACCATTTCGGGACTGAACTAGCAGATGGAAGATTTCTTTCTCTGTCACTCCACCTTTCAAACACTTTTTTAAAAATTTAAGAATAAACTCCCTAGCCCTTGTAATAACTCTGAAACTGGTATGAGTCCTCATTAATATCAAGCAATTAAAGATGGCCTAATACTTTAATCTGACTACCACAGTCATTTGGAAAGCCTTCTAAAGTTATCATTTCACCATTCTGGACTTCCAAAACTGAAAGATTATAATCTCATTTGTGCCATCTATTTCTGTCAGAACTATTTACTTACTCTGAATTTATGTTTTGGCAAAAAAGAGCAGCGTCATGAAAAGTGATGAGTAAACTGTGGGCAAAAGTAAAGGTATCAAAACTAGACTTCCTGAACTCAAAGCATGTGCACTCAAAAGCAAAAACAATCTGGTACCACCAATATTTAAAATTAAGATCTGTCAATAAAAAATAACTTACTTATTTTCAAAAACAACGGTGAGGGAGTCTTCATGAACATCTTTGATAAATCCCTGCAATAAACAAAAACATTTAAAGCTTATCAACATTAAACATTCTATACTTCTAAAAAGCAGTATAAGAAATGGAAGACACTAGAAGCAGTCAAAGAACACAGGGTTTGGAATCAAGGCAGACTTGGGTTTAATTTCCCTCTCAACCATTACAAGACATATGACCTCATAAGTTATTTTAACTCCTCTAAAACTCGTTTTTCATTGATATCACCTACATCATTGTACATCCCTGGAATATATCATAGCAATTAGCTGAGTAGGCAGTGTTTAGTATTGTGACTAGAGACTCAAGCTCTAGTATCTGGCTGCCAGGATTCACATCCTAGTTCAATCAGTTTTATGTTCTGGAGCACATTTTTAGCCTAATGGAATTAAGGTATCCAACATCATGGAATTATGAGAAAATAATGCATGCTTCACAGTATCTGGCACCCATTAAGAATTCAACTTTATTATGTTATAAATATTAAGTTATAGCCCATCTGTAGTAACATGCATTAGTTCATTTTAAATGCTATCTTTGTCATTAACTTAATCGTTTTACCTATCTACCTCTCTCACCTCTCCCTTAATGCAGGGGTGGGGAACCGTTTTTTTGGCCAAGGGCCCTTTGGATATTTCTAATGTCATCCACCAGCCATCCAAAATTGTGTAGAATTAGCCTGCCATAGTTCTAATGAATTTCAAGTCCCACTTGCAGTTGCCTTAGTAGGGCCAGAGCAAAACTGCAGGCTGTATACAACCTGTGGCCAGACATTCCCCACCACTGACTTAAAGAAAAGTTGTGTTGCAGTTGAGTACAGTGCCCTAGGACCATTTTAGAAGACTCTCAATAAAAACTAGTGGTCATTTTCCAAACTTAAAATTATAAAATTAACCTTTTTACTGTATCTCCATTTAATTAGTACTCAAAGAAACCACAGACTTAACATATTCAAGAAAGAGTAAAGGAGGTAGGTATATACAGTTGATCAAGCACTCACTACATCAATTTATAACCTTGAGCAAGCAGTCCTTGGCATTTGTATAATTTTAGTTAATATTAAATGACACTGTCCATCAGAACCATAAATTCCTCAACCTTAGTCAAATGTACTAACACACTTTGAATCATAGTAATCAAGAAACACTTTTTCCTTGAAAGATTTATATATTTGAGAGGTTACAGACGGGGAGAGGAAGAGGCAAACACAGAAATCTTTCATCTGCTGGTTCACTTCCCAAAGGTCATAACAGCCACACCAAAGCCAGGAGCAAGAAACTTCATCCAGGTCTCCCACATGGTGCAAAAGTCCCAAGGACTTGGGACTTTTTCCACAGCTTTCCCAGCAGATCAGCAGCAAGCTGGATTTGAACTGGAGCAGCAGGGACAGGAACCAGTGCCCATGAGTTGCTGGGCATTGCAGAACCTGCTAAGCCGCAGTACCAGCCACAGAAACACTTTTTTTTTTTTTTTAAGACTTATTTATTTGAAAGTAGGAGTTACACAGAGAGAGAGAAACAGAGAAAGGTATTCCATCCGATGGTTCACTCCCCAGTTGGCCGCAACAGCTGCAGTTGCGCTGATCCGAAGCCAGGAGCTTCTTCCGGGTCTCCCACGTGGGTGCAGGGGCCCAAGGACTTGGGCCATCTTCTACTGCTTTCCCAGGCAATAGCAGAGAGCTGGATCAGAAGTGGAGCAGCCAGGCCTTGAACAGGCACCCATATGGAATGCCAGCACTTCAGGCCAGGGCATTAACCCATTGTGTCACAGGCCGGCCTCCACAGAAACACTTTTTAAAAGCAACAATACTTAAATGTTTACAATGTGTCAGAAATTGTTTTCAACAAATTAAGTCTATGAAACATAATGGGCAGTGTAAACACCCAAAACCAAGCAAATCAGGACTCAAACTCCATATAATCTTTAGAATTAAAGAAAGTCAGTCTTGGAGAAGACGGGGTTAAGTTAAGCCCTGTCATTTTATTTTCATTAATAACTTAAAATCACCAACTACCTAATGCAGGTAATTCGTAAATCTAAAGTCTTAGTGGCCTCCCCCAACATTTCCTACTTAACTATATTCTTCTGTAATCTAACCTTGTTCTCTTCTCTAGCTCAACTGCTTATTGGCTAATTTACTTGTGTGTTATGGCACATTTCTATGCAAAATATACAAATGTGATGCCAAAAACTACTCAGGATATCGCCTCTCTTCAAGAATGTTGTTCCGGGGGACTGTGTTATTGCTTAGCTGGCTGCTCCACTTCCAATCCAGCTCCCTCATAATGTGCCTAGGAAAGCAATGGAGGATGGCCCAAGTGCTTGGGCCCCTGTACTCATGTAGGAAGAGACTCAAATGAAGCTTCTGGCTCCTTGCTCCTGGCTTTGGCCTGGCCCAGTCCTGGTCGCTGAGGCCACTTGGGGAGTGAACCAGCAAATGGAAAGTCTCCTTCTTTTAACTCTGAATCTAAAACTTCATTTAAAAAAAAAAAATGCTTACAATTCCATAGATTTTTTTTTTAAATAACTCTTTCCTCACAATTTAAAAATTAAGACTGCCACTCAACTTCAGGCTCTGATTATCTAAGCATTCTGTAATAATGACTTCCTGGCCAGAGTCTCCATTTCTAATAGTACATAATTCACTTTCAGTAATTATTTTGGAAAGCAGTTAAATAGTTATATTATCAGTAAATCTATATTATATCATCTCATGCCATTTTTAAAACTTTTTAAATAAACTTAATATATCAGAGAAAAAAGAGATCTCAAATGCCCACAGCAGACAGGGCTAGGCTGGGGCTGAAACCAAGACCTGGGAACTCAATCCAATTCTCCCAAGCTGGCAGCACAAGAATTCTAACCACTTGGGGCGGATACTATAGCACGAAAGGTTAAGCCACTACTTGGGATGCCACCAAAGGCATCTAATTTTGCAGCACAGGTTCAAGTTCCACCTATGTTTCTTTTTTCTTTGAAGATTTATTTATTTATTTGAAAGGCAGCATTATAGAGAGGGAGAGGCAGAAGGAGAGGTCTTCCAATCGCTGGTTCACTCCCCAAATGACCTCAACGGCTGGAGCTAGGCCAATCCGAAGCCAGGAGCTTCTTCCACACCTCCTACAGCGGTGCAGGGGCCCAAGCACTTGGGTCATCTTCTACTGTTTTCTCAGGTCACTGCAGAGAGCTGAATCGAAGTGGAGCAGCCAGGACTTGAACTAACACCTATATGGGATGCTACACCACAGCACCTGCCCCCCAACCATGTATCTTATGCAGATTTCCACTAATGCACCCAGGGAGGCAGCCCTTGCTACTCAGAGACCCAGAGTTCCCATCCAGCCCTGGCTGTTGCAGGCTTTCTGCAGAGCAAACCAGTGGATGAAGGTGTCTGTGTCAGTCTGCCTTTCAGACAGATGAAAATAAATATCATAAAAAAGAAAGAAATCCAACCACTTAAGCCATCACAATTGCCTTGTAGTGTCTGCATAAGCAGGAACCTGAAAGCAGCAGCAAGAGCTGGTTATCAAATCCCACATACTCCAATGTGGGACAAAGGTGTCTTAAAACTCAATCAGTGTCTTAGTCACTAGGTTAAATGCCCATCCCTACCTTTGCTGTTTTCTAATATTTCAGAAACATTACTTCCAAGTTCATGAGTATTAAAACATCTCTTGCCATCAGAAGTAGTCATATTTTCAACTTTTACTAACATTTTCTAGACCTTCAACACTTCTGAGTTTAAAGTTTTTCAAATTTAATAGTTTTAGTGAAACTCAAACAGTGGATCAGTTCAAATCAGAACTCCAAAACACAAAAAAATTCTACTCTTTAGAACACTAAAAGTCTTTATCCTTATTCTAAAAATCAGTGTTTATATGTTTCCCCCATAACATTTACACTATAAACATTAGCATTAACACTGGGTGAATATTTTTCACAAACTTTAAGAGGAAACATAGCTCTAGATATATACTTTTATTGCTAGCATTTTTCCACTACAAGCAGTGGGTAAAACCGCTGTCCTATATGGGCACTAGTTCGACTCCCATCTGCTTCATTTCTGGTCCAGCTACCTGTTAATGTGACTTGGGAAAGCAGAAGAGAATGGCCCAAGTGCTTGGGCCCCTACACCCATGTAGAAGACTAGGAAGAAGCTCCTGGCTCCTGGATTCAGCCTGGCCCAGCCCTAGCCGTTGCAGCCATTTGAGAAGAGAACAAGCGGATCTCTCCTTCTAACTGATTTTCAAATAATAAATATTTTTTAAAAAATGTTCAACATGGCCCTAAAATTAACCTGTACTTTGGGATCCTGCCAAAATACTAAGAGTGTATGTACATGTTCAACTGAAGAGGTTAATTTTAACAAAATTAAACTTTTTTTTTTTTTGACAGGCAGAGTTAGATGGTGAGAAAGAGTGACAGAGAGAAAAGTCTTCCTTTTCCATTGGTTCACCCCCCAAATGGCCGCTACAGCCGGCACGCTGTGCCAATCCAAAGCCAGGAGCCAGGTGTTGCCTCCTGGTCTCCCACGCTTGTGCCATCCTCCACTGCCTTCCTGGGCCACAGCAGAGAGCTGGACTGGAAGAGGAGCAACCGGGACAGAATCTGGTGCCCCGACTGGGACTAGAACCCGGGGTGCCGGCGCCACAGACGGAGGATTAGCCTAGTGAACTGCGGTGCTGGCCCAAACTTTATTTCAAAAATAAAACTCACTTGAAACAAAATCTGGAGAGCAGGTGGGATAATAAGAATTCACTGTACCTAATAAATACTGAGCTTATTTTAAAACTTCAGCAATTAAGATAGGGAAAAAAAAAAAAAAATTTTAAACACAGATTCCAAAAACACATGCAAGTCAACCAGTAATCTACATACAGGGGAAAGAATGGATTATTTTTAAAAAGATTTTAGGACATTTGCAGAACTACTGCAGAAGAGTGGAAATGGAAGTCTTCAACAGAATAAAAACAGAGGAATAAAAGATTCACTTTTTTAAATCAGTAAGATTCTAGGAGAATACAGAAGATTATGTATAATCTTGGAATAAGGAATATCTTTCTAATCAAAAATCAAAATCCAAAAGTCACAAAATTTATTAAGTTTACACTACTCAAAAGATAAAATATGATAAACACTACCACAAAGAAAGGAGGGCCTAAGGAGGGAAGTCAATATACAACAAAGAGATAACTTCCCAATTTGCAATATTCTCAGCTAAGAACAAGCTGAAGGGCCAGCACTATAACATAGTAAGTCAAGCTTCCACCTGTGGTGCCAGCATCCCATATGGAAGCCAGTTCAAGTCCTGGCTGCTCCTCTTCCAATCCAGCTCTCTGCTAATGGCCTGGGAAAGCAATGGAGGATGACTCAAGTGTTTGGGCCCCTGGCTTCAGCCTGACCCAGCTCTGGCCATTGCAGCCATTTGGGGAGTGAACCAGTGGATGGAAGACCTCTCTCACTGACAAAGAAAATATCAATGGATATGAACTATGTGAACCCTAATTCACAAAAAAATTCTAATTTTCCACTACATAATCTTTAAAATGTTACACATTTGCCACAGTTTGTTTTCAACTTTGCTTTTCCTTGGGCCCCTGCATCCTCCTGGGAGACCAGGAAGAAGTTCTTGGCTCCTGTCTTTGGATCAGCCCAACGATTATGACCATTTGGGGAGTGAACTGGCAGATGGAAGACCTCTCTCTCTGCCTCTCTGTAACTCTACCTCTCAAATAGATAGATATTTAGAAAACAAAAAAAGAAGAGAAGACACTAGGGAGAACTTGACATAAGAGGGTTCATTTAAAAAAAGAAAAATCACTAATGCTTTCCTATAATTGCACTTCCTTCCCATACATTATAAAGGGGTAAACTTAAAGGCCTTACTACTCAGCAAGCTATTAATTGTATCAAAAACTAAATGCCTAAATCCACAAAGTTTACAAAAGAAACCCAGAAGATGATCTGGCATAGTGGGTAAATCCAAAAACTGAAATGCCAGTATAGCATATGGGCGCCGGTTCGTGTCCCGGCTGCCCCACTTCCAACCCAGCTCTCTGCTATGGCCTGGGAAAACAGTGGAAGATGGTCCAAGTCCTTGGACCCCTGCACCAGCGTGGGAGACCCCGAAGAAGCTCCTGGCTCCTGACTCTGGCTTTGGATTGGTACAGCTCCAGATGTTGCAGCCAATTGGGGAGTGAAGCAGTGGATGGAAGACCTCTCTCTCTACTCCTCCCTTCTGTCTCGCGTAACTCTTTCAATTAAAAAAAAAAAAAAAAAAAAAAAAAAAAAAAAAAAAAAAAAAAAGACCAAAACTTTAAAAACATACACTTTCAAGTTTGAACTCTTATATTTCAAAATTCTTGTTTGAATTTACTTACAAAACAACCTACCAGTTTTTTACTGACAGCAAAAGAACAGCCAGTAAAGAAAACAAACCAGCACAATTTTTTTTTTTTTTTAATTTATTTGACAGGTAGAGTTATAGACAGTGAGAGAAAGAGACAGAAACGTCATCCTTCCACTGGTTCACTCCCCCAATGGCCGCAACGGCCAGCACTACACCGACCCGAAGCCAGGAGCTAGGTGCTTCTTCCTGGCCTCCCACGTGGGTGCAGGGGCCCAAGCACTTGGGCCACCTTCTACTGCTTTCCCAGGCCATAGCAGAGAGCTGGATTGGAAGAGGAGAAACCGGGACCAGAACCCGGCACCCATATGGGATGCTGGCACCACAGGCGGAGGATTAACCAAGTGAGCCACAGCGCTGGCCCCCAGCACAATCTTCTAAAGTGTAAGGTAAGGCCTATCTGTGCCATGATGACTTAACTTTTTAATGACTCTAATCTCAAGACTCCAATCTATTAAAACTTTTCATAGTAAAACAGAGAAGGTGTCAGGAATCAAGCATTTAGTTCACATCTATTTCCTTAAGCAAATAATACTGCTTCTTCCAAACTTAAGCATTCTTATAGTACAGTTTTTTTATTTTATTTACTTATTTTAAAGTTAGAGTTATACAGAGGGAGAGGGAGAAGGAAAGGCAGAGAGAGAAAGGTCTTCCATCCGTTTTACTCCCCAACTGGCGCAATGGCTGGAGCTGCGACAATCCGAAGCCAGAGGCCAAGAGCCTCCTCCAGGTCTTCCCATGCAGGTGCAGGGTCCAAGGACTTGGATCATCTTCCACTGCTTTCCCAGGCCATAGCAGAGAACTGGATTGGAAGTGGAGCAGCTAGGTATCAAATGAGCTCCCACATGGGATGCCTACACTGCAGGCGGAGGCTTTACCTGCTATGCCACAGCCCCAGCCCCTTATAGTACAGTTTGTCATTCTGGCTTTAATATTTCAATCAAAACTTTTCGTGCAATATTTTTTCTCACAGATCACTTTCATGAAACAAGTATTTTATTTTTCTCTACGTTTATTTGGCATAACAGTCAAAAATAGCTTTAACATTTCTAATGCATTCTCAAATGTGTTAAAACACTCCAGTTTACCTTGTAATTCCTGGAACAAACTTGTGGTAAAGAGCAGCATTTCTAAAAATAAACTAATGGAAATACATTCTCTATTTAGAGGCATGAGGCTCAATTCATTAGATGCTCTAACAGCTTTTTCTCTAACTAGGTTAACACCTCATTTTTCATCAACTAAATCAGCTGATTTGGTTACAAAAACATAACCCATGAATTAAAAAAAAAAAAAACCTCACTGGGCGGGGCCAGAGAGATTGACCCCTCATGGCACAGCAGGTTAAGCCACTGCTGGTATCCCAAGTGGGTGCTGGTTCAAGTCCAAACTGCTCAACTTCTGATCCAACTCTGCAATAATGTGCCTGGAAAAGCAGCGGAAGATGGTCTGAGTACCTGGGCCCGTAACACCCATGAGGGAAGCCAAAATGAAGCTCCTGGCTTCACTGCATCCATTTGGGGAGTGAACCACCAGATGAAAGATCTTTATCTCTCCTCTAACTCTGCCTCTCAAATAAATAAATCCTTTTTAAAAGTCAGCAGCCAGCGGCTGGCACTGTGGTGCAGTAGGTTAATCCTCCACCTGCAGCGCCGGCATCCAATATGGGCACTGGTTCTAGTCCTGGCTGCTCCTCTTCCAGTCAGTCCAGCTCTGTGCTATGGCCTGGGAAAGCAGTAGAAGACGGCCCAAGTCCTTGGGCCCCTGTACCCACAAGGGAGACCCGGAAGAAGCACCTGGTTCCTGGCTTCAGATATCATAGCTCTGGCCATTGTAGCCATTTGGGGACTGAACCAGCAGACGGAAGACCTTTCTCTCTGTCTCTCCCTCTCACTGTATGTAACTCTACCTCTCAAGTAAATAAATAAATAAATCTTAAAAAAAAAAAAAAAAAAGTCAGCAGCCAAACTTATGCGAAACTCACCACCTAAGGTTTTTGTTTTTTAAGGACTGCCACATTGCTTCTTGGCCTTTTGGCTAAGACCAAGTAGTAGGACTCCCACAACAGATTTTATCATCACTTGTCCACTGATCAATTACCAACTTATTAACTGGTTCATTCTCTGGTTCCATTCTACTTTCCCAGCCCATTAATCCTAACAATTTAAGATCTCTGGAATCAGGGTACTTCTAAGAAATGATGGCATCTTCAAATAGCTCAGTCACTCACATGGCAATCAGGGAACATACATGTCTCTGTTCAGGCATGCTCAAACATGGTTTACTTGAAATTTTATGTGGCACTTGACTATAACCCTTAATATTTCCGTCAGCAAACAAAAAAAGGTCCACTTTAGAAAAGACTGGAGCTTCTTAACAGACTTCGGTTAATACCTTCTGACAAAACAAGAACACACAAACACAAAAACTTGCAGTTGGGGCCAGCACTGTGGCACAATGGATGGGTTAAGCTGCTTCTTTGCCAGCATCCTGTATCAGAATGCAGCTTCAAGTCCAGGCTGCTCTGCTTCCAATTCAGCTTCCTGCTAACACACCTGGGAAAACAGCAGATGATGCCCAAACGCCAGAGTCACTGCCACTCATCTGGGGGACTACAACAGAGATCCTGGCTCAGATCTGTCTGTAGTGGCCACCTGGGAATAAATCAGCAGACAGATCTGTCTCCCTGGCCCCTACCTTTCAAATACATAAATAAATAAATCTTGTGGGAAAAAAATGAGAGTTGTCTTATGTGTGGTATGTTTGCCAGCCAATGCTCTCCAAGGCAATGAAGATCACAAGAGATGAAAACATCTGAAGGTGAAAATGTTATGTTTTAACTTTATTTTCCTTGCATTTCCCATTTTATGTATGGGAATGTTTAAAGGAGATCTTTCATTCCATCTTTCAGTCCACTGCAATAGGTACATCCATTGTGCTATTTAACTTCTCTCTCAAGCATCTAGAATGGTAGAACTTATGTGCCATCAATGGGACAATTAAGAAAACAGTGGTTTTGTGTTTCACTGTTCAGGTGAGAAACTCAGGCTAAAAATAAATAACAAAATAAATAAGGAGCTGGCGCTGTGGCATAGCAGGTAAAGCTGCTGCCTGCAGTACTAGCATCCCATATGGGAGCCAAAGAAGCTCCTAGCTCCTGGCTTCGGATCGTCACAGCTCCAGCCACTGTGGCCATTTGGGGAGTGAACCAGTGGATGGAAGACCTCTCTCTGCCACTGTCTCTGTAACTCCACCTTTCAAATAAATACATAAATGTTACAAATAAATACTTAAAAAAAAAAAAACAAACTCAGGGCTGGCACTGTGGCACAGAGGGTTAAAGCCTTGTCCTGAAGCACCGGCATCCCAAATGGGCGCCAGTTCTAGTCCCAGCTGCTCCACTTTCGATCTAGCTCTCTGCAATGGCCTGGGAAAGCAGTACAAGATGGCCCAATTCCTTGGGCCCCTGCACCCATGTGGGAGACCCAGAAGAAGCTCCTGGCTCCTGGCTTCGGATCGGCGCAGCTCCAGCCGTTGCAGCCATCTGGAGAGTGAACCATCGGATGGAAGACCTCTCTCTCTGTCTCTACCTCTCTGTCTCTACCTCTCTGTCTCTACCTCTCTCTGTAACTCTTTCAAATAAAATAAAATAAAATAAATCTTTAAAAAAAAAAAAAAGAAACAAACTCAGGCTAGAAAGGGTTAACTTAATGTCTCTCCAAATCTGGGTAGTCTTCATTACCTAAGCAACTTTAAATGGAAAAAAGCTCCCAACTTCTCAAACTGAGTATTCCCAGGCATTACAGATATGCCTAGAGTACTTGAAAATCTTTTATCTTGTTCACCAAAATACCACAATGAATTTTCCTGGATCTTACACTTCTGGACAGTACATAGTTAACAGATACACACACATAAAAATCCTCATTGGAGCAGGGGGAAAAGCCTCACTAAATGAAGACACAACGATACATTGGTATTAAAGTCTCAGATCCCCTAATTACTATGTGGTGGGTAAAACAAGAAAGGCAGTAAAGAAAATAAGACTCCTAATCGATTTTATTTTCCAGAAGTGAAATCACAACGCTCCCTCTCCCAGATCTCTATACAGTCTTCCCAAATCACTACACAGACTTTTTAAAGTCCTCCTATATGTCAAATATCATTCTCTCATTCCAATTTTAGAAGTTCGGGAGATGTGGTTAAAGACAACAAATTTCTGGGGCCGGCTCAGTGGCGCACTAGGTTAATGCTCCACCTGCGGCGCCGGCATCCCATATGGGCGCCGGTTCTAGTCCCGGTTGCTCTTCTTCCAGTCCAGCTCTCTACTGTGGCCCGGGGAAGGCAGTGGAGATGGCCCAAGTGCTTGGACTCCTACACCCGCATGGGAGACCAGAAGGAAGCATCTGGCTCATGGCTTCGGATCAGCATAGCTCCGGCCGTTGTGGCCATTTGGGGAATGAACCAACGGAGGGAAGACCTTTCTCTGTCTGTCTCACCGTCTGTAACTCTACCTGTCAAATAAATAACTTTAAAAAATCTTAAAAAAAAAAAAAAAAAAGACAAATTTCTAATTCCCACAAATGCTCCCCCAAAAAATCCTTTCAAACACAGGTGAACTATTATTTCATACATGCTGCTAGCACAGCTGCCTATCCATGTTTACTCAAAGTAATTCTTTGAACATTTTCTTTCAGAATAGTTTTAAACTTACAAAACAATTTTTTTGAGGCAGTAATACAGAGAGCTCCTATATAACGTGTCACCCCATTTCTCCTATTATTAACATCTCTCCAATATAATCCCTGATGTAAATAAACTAAAAATAAATAGCATGCAAGAGCGTGGGCATTTTATCTAACAATTAAGATGTCTATTAAGATGCCCAAGTGCCAGGATTCAAGTCCCGGTTCCAGCTCCTGAATCCAGCTTCCTGCTAATAATGCAGACCCTGAGAGGCAGTAGATGGCTCAAATAACCAGTTTCCTGTCACCTACTTGGAAGACCAGGAGGGAGTTCCAGGCTCCTAGCTTTGGTCTGGCCCAGCCCCAGCCATTGTGATCATTTAAGTGTAAACCAGATCAAAAATCAATCCCTCTCTCACTCCCCCCACCTTTTTCTCTAACTCTTTCAAATAAATAAATCTTTAAAAAGAAAAAAAGATAACATAAATGAGTATAATCTAGGCATAGGCTGATTTAAATCAGACTGGAAATCCAGAAAGTTTAATGGGGCAAAAAAATTCAATCTGTAAAAAATAAACTTCTCTATGGCCAGATGGCAGAAAGTGAAATGATGGGGGGGAAGAAACACTCTTAGGTTAAGTGGAAGTATCAACATACACAATATACAAACAGATCTCAAAAAGGAGTAAAAGGATACAAGAGAAACTGAGCAAAAGACAGGCAATTTATAGGACAGCAAATCCAAATAGCAAACATTAAAATTTAAGTGGAATCTGCAAACTAAAGGTTCTAATGAGAGGCTGGCCCTGTAGCACAGCAGGCTAAGTAAACCACAGTGCCTGCATCCCATATGGTTGCAGGTTGGAATCTTGGTTGCTCCACTTCCAGTCCAGCTCCCTGCTAATGTGCCTGGGAAAGCAGTCCCAAATGGCCCAAGTGCTTGGGCCCCCACACCCATGTTGGGAGACCCCAAAGAAGCTCCTGGCTTCTGCATGGCCCAGCCCCTGCCATGAACCAGCAGATGCAAGATCAAATCAATCTCTCTCTGCTCATTCAAATACAAAATCTTAAAGAAAATTCTAAAGACAGGTACTCTGGAGAAGCTCTTTAAATAAAAGTTCTAAATACAGCCCTTTAGATCCAAAAGACTGACAAGTTATTAAAAAACTCATTTTTGACAGGGGTATAAAGAAAATATTGCTATTTATTGATGGAAATGCAAGCCATTTTGGAAAGAAATCTGTTAACATTATTAGAGATCATTTTTAAGTTTCCTTTACCAAGCTATACCATATTCTTTGAAATCAAATAGAAACACAGACATGCACAGTGACAAAAAATTGAGAATCAAGTGACCATCTGTCAATTGGAGGATGGCTTAACCTGAAATATTGTTCTGCAATAAGTACCTATTAAAGAAAAATTATGGGGCTGGTGTTTAGATCATTGATTAAGACACTACTTAGGACACTTATATTCCACGTGAGAGCCCCTGGGTTCATGTCCTGGCTCTACCACTGAACCAGTTTCATGCTAATGTGCACCCTGGGAAGCAGCAGATGATGGCTCAAGTACTTGGGTTCTGAGTTCCAGGCTCCTGGCTTCAGCCCAGCCCAGCCCAGCCCAGCCCCACCTATTGCAGGCATCTGGGGAGAATGGAAGAGCTCTCTTTGACTTTGATCCTTTTTTTTGGAGCACACTGGAAAGCCCAACAATTGTATCTGAATATCTATGTACAATTTTATGGACATGAAGAAATTGATTACACTTGACTATAAATGGGTGACCTGAAATAGAGAAGAGATATTAAGTGGTGAAGGAGGGCTAGGAAAAAAAGGAAAACAAATTTTAATAAATTTTAATAAATCAAGTATACACCTATTCATGTGGAAAAGTGCATATATGTAAATATATAAATATTTATGTAAGGGGTTGGCACTATGGCATGGCAGGTAAAGCCACCACGTGCAGTGTCCACATCCCAAATGGGCGCTCCACTTCTGATCCAGCTCTCTGCTATGGCCTGGGAAAGCAATGGAAAATGGCCAAAGTCCTTGGGATCCTGCACCCATGTGGGAGACCCAGAAGAAGCTCCTGGCTCTTGACTTTGGATCGACGCAGCTCCAGCCACTGCAGCAAACCAGCGGATAGAAACCCCGCCCCCCGCAACCCCCCCCACCCCCGCTTCCTCTCCTCTCTCTGTGTAACTCTTTCAAATATAAATAAATCTTAAAAAAAAAAAAAAAAAGTTGAGATAAGGCCACCACTGTGGAATAGTAGGCTAAGCGTGCACCTGTAATGCCAGCATCCCACATGGGCGCTGGTTAGTGCCCCGGCTGCTCCTCTTCCAATCCAGCTCTCTGCTGATGGCCTGGGAAAGCAGTGGAAGATAGATGGCCCAAAGTGGAAGATGGGTGCTTGGGCCCCTACAACCACGTGGTGGATCCAGAAGAAGTTCCTGGCTCCTGGCTCTGAATGGGCTCAATGCCAGCTGCTGCTGCCATTTGAGGAGTGATCCAGTGGATGGAAAACCTTTCTGTCTCTCCTCTCTGCTGTAGCCCTGCCTCTCAAATAAATAAATAAAATCTTAAAAAAAATAGTTGGGACATATCTTAGGTATTGTATCAGCATTTTTTCCATTCAGCATATTTATATACATATCATCACTCTCCACATATTTGTAACTGTTCCATCTTTAGAAATTTTTTTTAAAGATTTATTTTTATTTATTTGAAAGACAGAGTTAGAGAGAGAGGCAGAGATAGAGAGGTCTTCCATGCGCTGGTTCACCCCCTAGGTGGCTGCAACAGCAGAAGCTGCACCAATCCAAAGCCAGGAGCCTCCTCCAGGCCTCCCACATGGGTGCAGGGGCCCAAGGAATTGGGCCATCTTGTACTGCTTTCCCAGACCCTAGCAGAGAGCTGGATCAGAAGAGGAGCAGCCAGGACTAGAACTGGCGTCCATATGGGATGTCGGCGCTTCGGGCCAGGGCTTTAACCCGCTGCACCACAGCACAGGCCCCTAGAAATTTCAAATTTACATTCTGAGCAACAAACTTGTTAGAGGTTTACAACATGTAGATCTGAATTGCCACCTGTTTCCAACAAGCAGCAAACATCCAAGACTAAAATCAAAAATTTCTTAATTTCAAATACTTTCCTTAATTTTATTTTATTTATTTGACAGGTAGAGCTACAGAGAGAAACAGTAAAGTCTTCCATCTGCTGGTTCACTCCCAATTGGCTGCAACGGCTGGAGCTGAGCCAATCTAAAGCCAGAAGCCAGGGGCTTCTTCTGGGTCTTCCATGTGGGTACAGGGGCCCAAGCACTTGGACCATCTTCCAGTGCTTTCCCAGGCCATAGACAGAGCACTGATTCAGAAGAGGAACAGATGTGACACGAAGCAGCCACCCATATGGGATGCCAACACCACAAGCCGAGGCTTAACCTACTACACCACAGTACCAGCCCCCAAATACGTTCTTTACAGACCTACACAACTAAATTAATAGAAGGAAAATTACTTCAAATAAATGGAACATTTATTTACAAGTATGTTCTAAAAACGCCTACAAATTTACTAATTATGTATCACAGAAATTACCGAATCATTATGGAGTAAGTTCTAATGAGGAAAAGAATTACTTGAGGCTAGTCTTCAGCATTCATTAGCATTAAGTACTATCGCTTCTCGGCCTTTTGGCTAAGATCACATGTAGTATTAAGTACTAAGCTCTTCTATATAGGAAAATAAAAGGCAATGAGGACATGACTTCATCTCATAGGAACACATAAATATTTTTACTAGTGCTTCCATACCAGTAATGTTCTTAGCTCATAACCAAGAGTTCTTAAAATGAAATGATTTTGTACAAAAAAACTTCAAAAAGTTCACAGAAAATGTGTATAATAAAAATACTCTGCAGGGATTTCAAATTCTTGTACACCACCATAAACTTTTTCAAAAGATTTATTTACTCAAAAGGTAGAGTTACAGAGAAAGAGAAATGCCATCCATCAGCTTGTTCACTCCCCTAATGGCCACAACACCCACAACTGGGCCAGGCTGAAGCCAAGAGCTTCATCCACATCTCCCCTGTGGGTGGTAGGGGCCCAAGCACTCGGGCCATTTTCTGCTGCTTTCCCAGGCACTTTGGCAGGGTGCTGGATCAGAAGTGGAGCAGCAAACTAAAATTGGCACCATATGGGATGCCAGCACTGCAGGGCAGCTTAACCCATTACACCACAACACCAGCCACAACTTATCTTTTAATCCCAACTTTCCACAGACTTCCTCAAGTATCCTTGTAGTTCTAAATGACCACCCAGAAATACCCTTTCCTATTTTGCAAAGCTTCAAATCATATTCAAAACAAAAACTGAGCTTAACCAGAAGTGATGCATAACCACTAAAAAAAAAGTTTGAAATAAAACCAAAAATACAGCTAGTATTATTTGTATGCTGTTACTAAGATTACACAATAAAGGATCCAGAAGCCGAGACTGATTCATTTCTTCATTCAGTAAATATATACAAACTCAAAGCTTACAAAGTGTAGATATTAAGTCTAAGAAAATTTCATTGTGGTGTAGCAGGTAAAGCAGCAACAGATACCAGTTCAGGCCCCAGCCATTCCATTTCTAATCCAGCTTCCTACTCTTGGCCTAAGAAAGGCAACAAAAGATGGCCCAAGTACATGGACACCTGTTACCTATGTGGGAGACCCAGAGGAGGTGTCTGGCTTCTGCCTGGCCCTAGCCATTACAGCCATCTGGGAGTGAACTAGTAGATAGAAGATCTCCAATGCTTTCAAATAAATAAAATTTAAAAAAGAAAAGTTAAGACCTAGAAAAAAAATCCTGTAAAATTATAAAAACAAAAAAATTATGAAAGTAAACAGATTGGGGCCAGCGCTGTGGTGCAGGTTAATCCTCTACCTGCAGCAGCACCCCATATGGGCACCGGTTCTAGTCCCAGCTGCTCCTCTTCCCATCTAGCTCTCTGCTGTGGCCTGGGAAAGCAGAAGATGTCCTGAGTGCTTGGGCCCTGCACCCGCATGGGAGACCCAGAAGAGGCTCCTGGCTTCGGATGGGCACAGCTCCAGCCGTTGCGGCATGAACCACGGAAGGAAGACCTCTCTCTCTCTCTCTGCCTCTGTCTGTAATTCCACCTCTCAAATAAATAAATACAATCTTTAAAAAAAAAAAAAAAGTGGCTGGCGCCGTGGCTCAATAGGCTAACCCTCCACCTAGAGGCATCGGCACACTGGGTTCTAGTCCCGGTCGGGGCGCCAGATTCTTTCCCGGTTGCCCCTCTTCCATCCAGACCAGCTCTCTGCTGTGGCCCAGGAAGGCAGTGGAGGATGGTCCAAGTGCTTGGGCCTTGCACCCCATGGGAGACCAGGAGAAGCACCTGGCTCCTGCCTTCGGATCAGCGCGGTGCGCCGGCCACAGCACGCCAGCTGTGGCGGCCACTGGAGGGGGAACCAAAAAAGGAAGACCTTTCTCTCTGTCTCTCTCTCTCTCACTGTCCACTCTGCCTGTCAAAAAAAAAAAAAAAAAAAAAAATTTATAAAAAAAAAAAAAAAAAGATTAAGAGAGGAGCCAGTGGTGTGGCAAAACAGGTTAAGCTGCCACCTGAAGCTGGCTGCTCCACTCCTGATCCAGTTCCCTGCTAATGCACCTGGGAAAGCAGCAGAAGATGGCCCAAGTCCTTGGGTGCTTATACCCACAAGGGAAGACCCAGAAGATCCTGGAGCCAGCCTGGTCCAACCGTTGTGGCCATTTGGGGAGTGAACCAGCAGATGGAAGTGCTTTCTCTCCCTCTCTTGCCCTCTTTGTAACTCTGCCTTTCAAATAAAATAAAAGGAAGGGGCTTGCGATGTGGCGCAGCAGGTTAACGGCCTGCCCTGAAGCGCAGGCATCCCATATGGGCGCCAGTTCGAAGCCCGGCTGCTCCACTTCTAAACCAGCACTCTGCTATAGCCTGGGGAAGCAGTGAAAGATGGTCCAAGTCCTTGGGCCCCTGCACCCACACGGAAGACCCATAAGAAGCTCCTGGCTCCTGATCGGCCCAGCTTCAGCCTTTGCAGCCAACTGGGGAGTGAACCATCAGATGGAAGACCTCTCTCTCTATGCCTCTCCTCTCTCTGGGTAACTCAAAAAATAAATAAATAAAAGAAAATGAAAAGAAAAAGAAGAAAGGGAGAAAGGAAGGAAGAAACGAACAAACGAAGAAAATGGAATTGAAGGAGAAGTTTAAAGAAAAACGAAAAGGATAGGAGCCAGAGAGATGAATTCACCCTCGAGATACCTTGAGAGGAGAGCACACATTCCTTTGCCAACAACTATAAACTTCATCAGCTATTACTGGGAAGACTTCTCTTTAATCCTGCCAAAATACAAAGGCAGAAAATGCTAAGGCTAGAGCTGACGCTGTGGTGTAGCAGGTAAAGCACTGCCTGCAGTGCCAGCATCCTATACAGGCACCAGTTCAAGTCCCAGTTGCTCCACTTCTAATCCAGCTCTCTGCTATAGCCTGGGAAAGCAGCAGCAGATGACTCAAGTCCTTGGGCCCCTGCACCCACATGGAACAGCTCTGGGCTCCCGGCTTTGGATCTGCCCAGCTCCAGCCATTGTGCCCATTTGCAGAGTGAACCTACAGATGGAAGACCGCTCTCCCTCCCCTTTTTTTTGACAGGCAGAGTTAGACAGTGAGAGAGAGACAGACAGAAAGGTCTTCCTTCCGTTGGTTCACCCCCCAAATGGCCGCAACTGCCAGCGTGCTGCGTCTATCCGAAGCCAGGAGCCAAGTGCTGCCTCCTGGTTTCCCATGTGGGTGCAGGGCCCAAGCACTTGGGCCATCCTCCACTGCCTTCCCAGGCCACAGCAGAGAGCTGGACTGAAAGAGGAGCAGCCAGGACAGAATCCAGCGTCCCAACCAGGACTAGAACCGGGGGTGCCAGCACTGCAGGCGGAGGATTAGCCTAGTGAGCTGCGGCGCTGGCTCTCTCTCCCTCTCTCTCCTTTCTCCTCTACCTCTGCAACTCCACCTTTCAAATAAATAAATAAATCTTTAAAAAAATGCTGAGGCTACAATATAGGAGACAAATTAAAATACTGATATGCAGGTTATCTTATAAAGAATCAACAGAGACAAACTTCCTAGTAAGTAAACATCAGCTTTGATAGGAGTTCCATTTTGCCAGTTTTCAGCCTCAGGACAAATGATAAGATTGCTATAAATGTAAATACATATGGTCAAATTAACAAAGTAATGTCTTACATTATTCTTGTTTCTCTCAAGGTGTTCTTCTGATAATGCAGTCCAAGAAAAGCCATCACAGTTTTTATTTTTTTAGCAGTTTCTTTCTATTTACTATTTGTACCTACCAAAGAATCTTCTAAAATCAAAAATAGCATCTTCCTGTAAGCTGCCTTAGGTGATCCATGAAAATGGTTCACTATTCACTTGATCCAGGAAACCCCACAAAATCATGCAAATCAAGATGTTCAAAGCTTCATGTTCACTTTAAGAACACCCAATAAACTGCCCAGGCTATCAAGGGCATGTGTATTCAAAAAGCCACCAAGAACCTGAATGATATCTCATTAAAGAAGCAATGTGTGCCATTCCATCCTTATAATGAGTGGATTTGATAGTACACCCATGACAAATAGTACAAAAAACCAAAAAGCATGAATTTCTGTTGCACATACTTAAGAAATGCAGAGTTCTGGATGTAAATTTTCTGTTCACCCAGGATGCACCACTGTCTCTACAGACTTCACAGTTGGATTAACCCCATACATGAGCTTCCCTATGCCACACTGAGATGACCCTCTCTGAGAAACAGCAAGCTGTTCCTAAACCACAAAAGGAAGTGGTACAGAAAAAATATCCATAAGAAACTGAAGAAACAAAAACTTATGGGTCAGGAATAAATTCAGCATAAAACAAATGCAAATTAAAAGAAAAATTAACAATGAAAACCAGTAGCAAGACTACTAACAGAGACTGGCATTGTGGCACAGCAAGTTAAGCTGCCACCTGCAACACTGGCATCCCATATCAAGAGTGACAGCTCAGTCCTGGCTGCCCAGCTTCCGATACAGCTCCCTGCTAATGCTTCTGGGAAAATGGCCCAAGTACTTGGGTCACTGCCATCCATGTGGGAGATCTGGATGGAGTTCCTGGCTCCCAGTTTTCAACCTGGCTCAGCCCTGGTTGTTGGAACCATTTGGGGGAGTGAACCAGTGGATGGAAGATCAATCTCTCTATGCCTTTCAAATAAGGTTAAAAAAAAAAAAAACTGAGAAAACAACAAATTATTTAAATGAGAAGTTTATATATGTGCATTTGTAAGTTCATGTAAATACATACAAATGTATTTAAGTATTTACAAAAATACCTTACATAAAAGTAACAATTGTGGATGTTATAAACCAGCACTATCAGAAATATAAAGTGACTGATGTCTTACGAAAACAAGTAAAAAGGAACAGGTAAAATTAACTTCAATAACAATTTATAACATAGTAAATCTAAGATATTGACACAAAAATCAATATAAAAATATGACGGAGATGTTTTACAATCTTTTTTTCTTACTACCTCTGGAAACCCAAGACAAATTTTACAATTAAACTTATCTTGGTATGGCAATTGGTACAGCAGTAAAAGCCAGTTGCGGTACTCACAACCCTGGGGGGTTTGAGTCCAAGCTCCAGCTGCGTGCTACACATCCTGGGAGGCAGGCATAATGATTCAAGTACTTGTGTCCCTGTCCCTGTTTGAGTTCTGGGCTCCTGACTTCAGACTGGCCCGTCCTTAGCTGTCATAGGCACTTGGGGGATAACCAGTAGATCACAGATTTCTCCCAGGCTGAGGTTGTGGTGCAGCAGGTTAAGCCACTGCCTATCATGCAGGCATCCCAAACAGGTGGGTCTTGGAGTCCCAGCAGCTCCACTTCGGAAAACAGAACAAACAGCCCCAGCAGTTGTGACCATTTAGAGAGTGAAACAATAGATTCTGGAAGATCTTTCTCTCCCTCCCTCCCTCTATTTAACACTGCCTTTCAAATAATTTTTTTTAAAGATTTTATTTATTTATTTATTTGAGAAGTAGAATTACAAACAATGAGGGAGACAGAGAGAAAGGCCTTCCATCTGCTGGTTCTCTCTCCAAATAGCCGCATCAGCCGGAACTGCGCTGGTCAGAAGCCAGGAGCTCCTTCTAGGTCTCCCATGTGGGTGCAGGAGCCCAAGCACTTGGGCCACCTTCCATGGCTTTCCCGGACCATAGCAGAGAGCTGGACTGGAAAAGGAACAGCCAAGACTAGAGCTGGTGCCCATATTGGGATGCCAGTGCCGCAGGCAGAGGCAGAAGATTAACCTACTGTGCCACAGCACTGACACCTAAATAACTCTTCAAACAAAAACAGATTTTTCTCCCTCTCTCAAATAAATAAAATATAAAAACAAAAAGTGAGCAATTTCAAACTAGCACATTTCAGCTCCCTGACTGGTGGCAACCGTATTAAAAGCACATTTTTATAAAATAGGAGACACAGCCTTTATCATTTGCCCATGAATCCTACTGATTTAGTCACTGTAATTCCTGCTGAATTAATCAGTCATAATTGTAATTAGTAATAATCTGGCAAACCATACATTTGTACTTCAAAAAACAAAAATCACAACATAATGGTTAATGAGATCAGCTCTACAGAGTCAAAGAACAGAGTATAAATTCTTAATCGGCCTCTAATTATCCTCAGTATCCTCAAACGGTGTTAACATCATCTGCCTCACTGTAGTTGGGAGGGTTAAATAAGAATTGCGCAAGTACCTATGCAGTCCACTAAGCAGTCCAGGTGTTCACTAAATATTACTAGTTGTTGTTAGAGCTCTAATGTGACATTAGTTCACTAACAGAACCTTGCTGACATTCCAACTCGATAAACGTTTGTTAAAACAAAAGCAACTGGGTGCTGGCATTGTGGCATAGTTGGTAAAGCCACCTCCTTACAACACTAGCATTCCAATAGGGAATTGGTTCAAATCTCAGCTGCTCCCATCCAACTCCCCACTAATGTGCCTAGGAAAGCAGGGGGAAGATGGCCCAAGTGCCTGGATCCCTGCACCCACATGGGAGATCTGGAAGAAGCTCCTGGCTTCAGCCTGGCCCAGCCCTGGTCATTGCAGCCATTTGGGGAGTAAACCAGTGGTCGAAGATCCATCTCTCCCTGCCTCTTTAACTCTGCCTCTCTAATAAATCTTAAAAAAAATAAATAAGCGGCTGACGCTGTGGTGCAGTGGGTTAATACCCTGCCCTGAAGCACCCACATCCCATATGGGCGCCAGTTCGAGACCTGGCTGCTCCACTTCCAATCCAGCTCTCTGCTATGGCCTGGGAAAGCAGTGGAAGGTGGCCCAATTCCTTGGGCCCCTGCACCCGCCTGGGAGACCAGAAGAAGCTCCTGGCTTCGGATTGCCGTAGCTCCAGCCATTGCGGCCAATTGGGGAGTGAACCATCGGATGGAAGCCTCTCTCTCACTCTGCCTCTCCTCTCTCTGCATAACTCTGACTTTCAAATAAATCAATAAATCTTTAAAAATAAATAAAATGCAATGCCTCATATTGCAGACAAAATTAAAAAGAAAAGTTATCACACTAGCTATTACAAGAATCAGGGCTCAGCTACAGAATGCTTACTGCTCTTCCCACTACAAAAGCTAATTTGTTACGTGCTTAACATTGTGATGGAGAACCCACTGAGTTATAGTCCAGTCAAGTGTGTACCCTTATCTCCCTAACTAAAATGTAACCTCCCTACCCTAAAATTTCCTTTTGAAGAACCACAAATACTATGCTACCATAGCCAACTGGAAGTATCAAGCCCTAGAGTTAAATACCATTTCAGTTACAGTGTAATCCAGGACAAATTACTTAATCACTACCATCAGCTTCCTATTATATAAAATGGGGACAGAAACGTAACTCAGAGTCTTTTAAAAAGGAAAATCAGTAACAGGACATCTAGTAAACAACAGGTTCTCATATTAAACTGTTTACTCAAACATATTAAACCATTTACTCAAAACTACACAAGTATCTGATGATATGGGAAATATATGGGTGTATAAAACTATGGAAAAACTGTTTTCAGGAAGTATATAAAACCAACACCTTGACAATATATCAACATATTCTTTTTGCTTTTCTGTTTTAAGATAATTTGCAATTATATATTGCTCTTCTAATATAAAAACAAAACTTTACAGGAAACATATTTTTAAAAGTTATGTGCTGAATAAAGACATATCCTTCCCTCACCACAAGAGCCACATCTGACAGCTATCCAGGAACAAAATTTAAAATTGTTGTAACTATGTATTTACTTCCACTTTATCTATGAAAACCATGTATTTAAATACGTAAAATCAAAAGTCATTAACACATGTGAAACTATATTTTTAACAGAACACTAATATTAAGACAGTGACCACCTTTTCCTCGATTACTAACCTCCACGTTCAACTAACAAAACTCTGTACTAACTCTGAAAAGACAGAATATCATCAGAACATAATTACTACAAGTATAATTCTACAGGTCATCATTAGTGAGGCATGGCTACTGCATAATGTAGATATTACAAATTTCATTTAATATTAAACACAGAAAATAATCACATATCGTACTTTGAGATTTTAGTCAATTACATAATGAAAGCAGAAATCCCAGAAGTCTAAAAGCAATTAATTATATCTTATATAGAAAACACCTTACATTTCTTTCATCTAACTTAAAAGATTACACACTTCCATGGAAACTTGCCTCTACAGAAGCCTGAAACTGAGTGACTTTCAACTTGTATTTAAAGTAAGTTTAATCCCAAGCTTGTGCAAGTTGCAATGCTATTCATTCTACAAAGCTACTATCACATAGGCTGGAGTTGTGGTGCAGGTGAAGCCACGACCTGCGATGCTGGCATCCCATATGGGCACCAGTGTAGGTCCCTGATACTCCATTTCTGATCCAGCTCCCTGCTAATGCACCTGGGAAAGCACAGAAAAATGGCCCAGGTGCTTGGGCCCTTCCACCTACATGGGAGACCTAAGGAAGCTCCTGGTACCAGACATACAGACACAGCTCCAAGTTCTGGCCACTGCAGCCATTTGGGGAGTGAACTAGCAGGTGGAAGCTCTCTCTCCCCAAAATCCCATAACTCCCTCAAATAAATAAATGTTCAAAAAAAGTATTTTCACATTTAACAGTTAAAAAGCACTTACATGTTGCAAATCAGCACTAGGTTTCTTTTTGGGTAATAGAAGAATGTTCTAAAATAAGCTGTAGCAATAGTTACACAATTCTGTCAATACACTATCATTCAACTGTACAGTTAGAATGGATGAATTCTGGGGCTGGCGCTGTGGCGCAGTAGGTTAAGCCACTGTTTGCAGCATAGCATTTCATATGGGCTGCTCCACTTCTGATCCAGCTCCCTGCTAAGGCGCCTTGGAAAGCAAAAGAAGATAGCAGAAGTCTTCTGGCCCCTGCACCCACAAGGGAGACCCAGAAGCTCCTGGCTCCTGGCTCCAGCCAGGCCCAGGCCTGGCCATAGTGGCAATCAGGGGAGTGAACCAGATGATGAAGATCTCTTCCTCTCCCTGTCATTCTGCTTTTCAAACACATAGCCTTTGAAAAGCAAAGGCTACAGTAATTTTAGGTAAAATATTCAGACCTTCACATTCAAATTAATTTGCAAAATAAAATTTCAGTTCATTTAATCAAAGTCAGCAAAGCACTGCCTTAAGGGATGAAAGCACATGCTACATGCCTCAAGGCATGATACCTGACTTTGAAACTCTTCAAAGGCAATCCACACTTAACAGCCAAGTGTGTGTCTGTAATATGGGGGGAGAGGGGGCCAAGATTTCCAAAATTCCTTCACTAACCTTTTTTTTTTTTTAATTACTGGGGCCAGCGCTGTGGCGTAACAGATAAAGTGCCAGCATCCTATATGGGCGCCAGTTCAAGTCCCGGCTGTTCCACTTCCAACCCAGCTCTCTGCTATGGCCTGGGAAAGCAGAAGATGGCCCAAAACCTTGGGCCCCTGCACCCACGTAGGAGACCCAGAAGAAGCTCCTAGCTCCTGGATTCAGATCTGCACAGTTCCAGCCGTTGCACCAAATGGGGTGTGAACCAGCAGATGGAAGATCTCTTTCTCTCTACCTCTCTCTCTCTACCTCTGCTTCCCTCTGTGTAACTCTTGACTTTCAAGTAAATAAATGTATCTTTAAAAAAAAAATTACTGGGATGCTGGTTTGAGTCCCGGCTCCTCCACTTCTTATCCAGCTCTCTGCTATGGCCTGGGAAAGCAGTGGAAGATGGCCCAAGTCATTGTGCTCATTTGGGAGACCAGAAAGCAGCTCCTGGCTCTGGATACGGCACAGTTCCAGCCGTTACTGCCATCTGGGGAGTGAACCAGCAGATGGAAGAGCCTTCTCTGCTTCTGCCTCTCTGTAACTCTGCCTTTCAAATAAATCTTTTTAAAAATTACTAAAATTAAATGGCTCCTATGCTAAACAGAAAAAATCAGACTCAGAACATCTTATAGTATAGTATGTAACACTCAATATAGTATATGACATTCTAGGTAAGACAAAACTATGAGGACAGAAAACACTCTAGGTACTGAGAATGAGGGGAAGTTAACTAAAAAAACAACATGAAAGAACTTTGGGAGATGTTACAATTATTTTATCCCCTTATTGTAATAATGGTGACACAACTGTCAGCATTTATTAAAACTCTTAACTGTACACCCAAAAAAACTTATTCTACTGTATATATATTAAATTTTTAGAAAATCGAATGGTTAAAAACAGTTGCTGTGTGACAAGTCAACTTGCTTTCTAAAAGCACAGTTTTGTGGAATAAAAACTGGGAATTATTGTACTACTTCAAATCTGCCATTTACACACAAGACAATAGCCTTAGACTAGTTCAGGGATCCACTGGAAGACAGTGGTAAACTTAATACAGACATAAATTCCTATTTATTTCAAATCCAGACACTCTACACTTTGCCACTATCCTTCCAGATTTCTAAAGATTACAACTTCCACAAAGTATATGTAGAAGTGGATTTATAGCAGAACATGAAATTTCCAAGGCTGAAAAGCAAACATTTCAGTACACATATGTAGCTAGTCTACTTCCCAACCTTTGCCAAAGTCACACCTCACTTTGTTGAGGCAAAATGGGCAATGAAATCTCAGAACGAAGATGTGTATGGATGAGGATCAGTAATCAACACTTCAGAGGTCCAAATGGAGACATGATTTAGTGGATTGAAAAGAAAAATACCACAAGAAACCAAAGACTAACCAATCTTATAAAATAAGTGAAGACTTATTATGTTGACAGGCTACCTGCATGAGGTAAAATGTTAAATCAAAATAATCGTTTTCAATTTTTCAATATGCAATGAAAAAAACACATGCCTCTCTTACACAAGAACTGCATAGCCCAACAGTGAGAATCTGAAACTTTTCCACTGGGGAAAGGGATGGTGATGATGCAAACTCCTCTAGACAGGAAAAGTATGGGCAAGTTCATTCTCTGCACCTTCTGCCCAAGCTTCCCATATCGGCTATCTGTTCAGAAAAGGAAACCACTTGGTTTCAGAAAGAAATGAAGTAAATGAAATATCTATTCAAATTTCACTTAGGTAGCTTCTCTGATACCTACTTTTAAACCTGAAATAACTAGACCTACATTACAGGGTGATACTAAACACTCCGTTTCAACGTGCACTGTTTCTACTTTATGTGAACCATCTAAGAAAATTTAAACTTGTTAAAGACTGTTGGGGGGGGGGCTTTATGATTTTCTGCTATGCTTTTACCTCGTGACAAGCTAAACCAAATACACAGAGCCAATCAGTAAATCAGGAAAGGAAAAACAAAATGCTGAAAATAGGAAATCATGACCACTAAGTAAGAATAAATTATTTATGGGATAAAGGGTTCGCCGAAATGAAGACCTATGAGAATTCACTCTGCGTAGGCACAATACTCATCTATTACAAGGCAGCCCTTCATAAAAATAGCCAAGACTCTCAAACATTTGAGATGCTGGCTTAGTGAGATTGACTGACAGACAACAGCTGGGGAGATTTTGTATTGATCTTGTAACCTCCTGGCATACTTTGGAAGAAAGAGAACTAAGAAAAAAAGGAGTGCTATAATGGTGAAAATTAAAAAAAATAATAATAAAAACACCACGGTTGTGATTAAATTTAATTTCGTAACCTTTTACATTGGAAGCCCCGACCAAATTCCTCCACTCTCAACCGCTCTTCCGTTTTCCAACCCGATTCCATAGTAATGCATCTCCTTCCTCCAAAGGCAACAAACAAAAAGAACCTCGTGGGGGGAAGAAAAAAAAAAAAGGCCGCACCTTACCAAATAACTGACAGAAATTAACCAGTCGCCTCCTCACCTGTCTCCCCCGTTCAGCTCACGTTTTAAAGCTTACTTTAAAGCCTCGAACTCTCGCCTTTTCTCCGGCAACAGAGGGGCTGAAGGCGCCGCCCAATTTTCCAGGCCGCAAAAAATATTTCAACCCGCCACATTTCTAGGTTTCCTACTTTTCTCTTCTCGATCGTACCCCTCAATCCAGGACCCCTTCCCCTCGCAGACACGGTTCAGACTGGGGGCCCCAAATCCTAATAATACAAAGGTGAATTCCTAGGATTCCGCGACGCACCCCCTCAGGAGGTGGGGAGGGGTCCGGAGGAGCAGGCAGAGGAGCTCCCGCTCAGCCCAGTCCGAGGGGCGGGGGAGCGGGTGTGACCACACAATCCCACCGCCTCCTTCCTCGACTGCCCACCTCCCCGCGCTCGGGCCTGCTCCCAGGGAGCTCCTCGCCGCCGGCAGCCATTGGGTTTGTCCTCGCCGGCCAGCCAAGGACAGCATGAAGACCCTACAAGAAGGCTCCTAAGTAGGAAACGGCAAGAGGCGTCCGATGTGTTGTTTCAAAACATAACGGAGCCCGGGCCCCCGAGACCGTTAAACCGCGGGTGGAGGGAGGAGAAGCGAGGAACCCAGCAGTCGCTGGCTTTGGCTTGGCCGCCCTCTTCGACCCCAAACCGCATTCTCAGGGATCACCAACCCTCCCCTAAGCCCGCTCCGGCCCCCAGAAAACCCGACAAAGCGGCGAAAGGGTCAGTACCTTGTAGAAAGCCCCGTTGGAGCCGCGAACCTCCACCGTCAGCTCCGCCATGTTGGAACCGCAAAGGCCGCTGGGAAGAGATTCTAGAAACTTTCCAACCAGAGGGGAGGAGGGGGGAGGGGCGAGAAGGAGGCGGGGGGAGGGGTGGGGCAAACAGGGCGGGGATTGGGATCCCCCGCCCCACACCCCTGGGGTCTCAGCGTGCCGCCCCGACTCTCCAGGTGGGATCCCTCCGCTCCTTACATCACGCGCCCCGGGCTCCGCCCGCCGCCGCCTACGCCCAGCTCGCCTCCCGACACAATCGGCCGACCTTTGCTGACCTGCGCCTGCGGCCCCACCCCGCGGCGCTCGCTGCTGGCCCGGCTCCGGCTGCCGGGACGCGAGCACCTCACGCATGCGGCGCTCAAACTTCTCCAAGTGCTAGCAACCCTCGAGTGGCTGCCCAGCTGGCGAAGAGCAACTTTCGGGGCTCCCGTTGCCCACTGGCGCAATTTCTTGAGGGGAGAGGGGAACCTAAAAAAGTGCCTATTATTGGGCTGTAAATTCTTTCGACCTTTTTTTTTGTTTTGGTTAAATCTGACTTTTCTTCGCTCAAATTCCACAATTCCACACTCCCTCAGTTTGACCAAGCGCGGTCCCCACCTGTTACCACTTCAGCTGCTTAAATGGCAGTGTTTTCCTTGCAACGTGGCTGTATTCACAGCCTGGAGCCGAGTTGAGGTTAATAGCCATTATTAGAGGTAGTCAGGGAAACTTAGAAGGGCGGGAAACGACGCTTTCCCCTGCTGCAACCCCTACCCAGTTTAACAGGGTCAAAGCAGAATTATTTCGTGTGGCTTTTCTACCAGAACCTACCCTGCTTCTGTAAGCATTATACTAGAGATACTCTAGTGTTTTCACCACTTAATATTCAAACTTTTTATTTCCCCAAAGCAAGGCCTCTGGAAATAAATAATAGGGGCTCTTTTGTGTATGTGTTGGTACACTTGTTTTACCATGTTCACATGTAAGTTAAACAAGATGCTTTGCTGGCGCTCTGCTCCGGATGGAATGCCCAGTGTTCCAGCTTTTGGAATCCCTCACTACACACACAAATGTATAGGACACTTGATGAGCACTTCAACATCTCCAAAGGTTCAGGAAGGAAGCTGCAGTGGGAGGGTGGCTGCAAAAGGGCTCAATAGCCCTATGCACGTGATGTTCCTTTTATAAATGTTGCTCAGGTTAGGGCAGGCACTATGGCACAGCTGGTGAAGCTGGGGCCTGGTTCCAGTCCCTGCTGCTCTGCTTCAAATCCAACTCCCTGCTAATGCCTCTGGGAGAGCAGCAGAAAATGGCCCCAATACCTGGGCCCCTGCCAATCACATGGAAGGCCAGCAAGGAGTCCCAGTCTCTTGGCTTCCATCTATACTGATCCCCCACGGCTGCAGCCATTTGGGGAGCAAACCAGCAGTTGAAAGATCTCACTCTCTAATCTCTCTCTATTCCTCTGCCTTTCAAAATAAATAAATAAAACTTTTTTTTAAATGTTAAGTAGGCAAAAATGTAAACTAAATGCCCATCAAACTAAATGAATCACACCATTTAAGGGCTTCGACCAACAAAGTGTATGTCATCTCATGATCCTTCAGGTTTGCAACATTCTACTTTGATCTGTTTAAACAATTTTCATGTTATAGTGTACCATGTGTTAGTAAAATGGTGCAGTCTTATCTATGGCGTGATCTACACCCTGACTCCATCCTAGGCTCTAGCCCCTGTTGTCATTGCTGGAAGCCAGGTGGCCACATGGCCCAACCACTGGTGTCAGCCCCACCACCATCCTAATGGGATTTGCTGCTCCTACTTCCCTGCCCACTCCCCGGCTAAGTTTTAAAAAGGACCTTTTCCTGAACATGTGGCTCTCTCTTTCTCTCCGTCTCCTGATCTCTGTTCTCTGTGTGTGTGTCTCTTGATCTCTTTCTGGATCTCTTATGCTCTCCTTCTCCCTCTTTTCCTTCTTCGTCCCTTCCCTCCAGTCTGTCGGGTTTCCCCCAATAAACCCTTTCCTTTACTCCCGTGTTTGGCGTGTTTTGTAGCGGCCTTACACTGTGGTCACTTGGGGAGTAAACCAGTGGACGGAAGATCTCTGTTTCTCCTCTCTCTGTTACTCTTTCAAATAAATAAGTAAAATTTTGTAAAGTTCATATAGCATATATTATTATTTATTCCTTTTTGTCATTTATACTTTGTAGAGATACACCACATTTTATTCATTTATCAATTGATAGACATCAGGGTCTGTTCCACTCCTTGACCATTAGAAATAACAATGTTACAAAGATTCTTGTCCAGGCTTCTCTATAGACAAATATGGTTGTTGTCTCTTGGAAATGGAACTATCATATACTTAGAAATGGAAAACCTGACTCATTATGGTAAGACCACATTTAAGCTGTTGAGGCATTGCCAGACTCTTCCAAACTGGCTGCATGATTTACATTCCCAACAGCTGTTTATGAAGGGCCTTATTTGCTTTATGGGCTAATTTCTTCTTTTTTCTTACTTGTTTTGGCATCTCATGCATTGTTTGCCTTTTGGTTCATTTGTTTGTTTGTCAATGTGAGTAGTTTGGGTAGAACTATGAAAGTTCCATTTGAACACAGGCCAAAGCACTTTACATTGTCTGAACTCTAAAGAATAAGGATTGGTCCTCTTCAGGCTTTGCAAACTGAAAACATTTGAATTTGGACCTCAGGCAACATTTACTATTCGTGCTAGGTGTACTTCAAGATTTCCATTAACCTACTGAGCTTTATAGCAGCCAATAACTCATCTAAGATCACTCAAATTCTAAGTGGTAGAATGCCCACCAATACAGACAATAATTTTAATGTAACTATGTACACTGTTTTGTGACTTCCTTTCCTTTCCTTTCCTTTCTTTTCCTTTCTTTCTTCTTTTTTTTTTTCTTTTTTTAAGATTTATTTACTAGAATAGCAGGGTGACAGAGATAGGGAGAGAGAAATCTTCCATCTGCTGGGGAGCTGCTCATATGGGAAATGCCCATATGGGAAGCCAGTAGCTTAAGCCATTGCACCACAACATGTTCCCCTCTGCACCACAATGCCAGCCCCCAGTAGTGCTTCTTTCAAGGCAGTGGCTTTGTGAATTTTTCTCCTTGTGCTTTTCTAATTTTTCTGTATTGAAAAATTTTTAAACTTATAAATTCTAGTTTTATACCTATAAATAGGAAAGTATTCTTTGAAAATACAATTAAACACTGTAAAACATTTGTTAAATAAAAATTATAGTTCATTGTTTTTGACTAAGCTTCTATACTGGGCACCAACTGATCTCACTAAAAGTCAAAATGGAGACACCCAAGCTAAATTTACAAATCACCAAACCTAAATTTTTTTTTTTTTTTTGACAGGCAGAGTGGACAGTGAGAGAGAGAGAGACAGAGAGAAAGGTCTTCCTTTGCTGTTGGTTCACCCTCCAATGGCCGCCACGGCCGGCACACCGCACTGATCCAATGGCAGGAGCCAGGTACTTATCCTGGTCTCCCATGGGGTGCAGGGCCCAAGCACTTGGGCCATCCTCCACTGCACTCCCTGGCCACAGCAGAGAGCTGGCCTGGAAGAGGGGCAACCGGGACAGAATCCGGTGCCCCAACCAGGACTAGAACCCAGTGTGCCAGCGCCACAAGGCGGAGGATTAACCTAGTGAGCCTCGGCGCTGGCCCCAAACCTAAATTAAATTGCCATCTAATCCTGTCAGGACAATGATAACCAAATTTCCAAACAAACCAAAAATCATGATAATGAAATTCCCTCTGCTTTAATTTGATAGCCTTCAATCCTTACAAAAAGCAACTTACAGTGATTTTGATGTTAATGAATCCCTTATTTTTCTATTGTTATGTACCCATGTTCCCACCTTAAGGAAAGTAACTTTAAAATAACCAATTTATGGCGTTGTGGTGCAGGTAGGTTAAAGCCTTAGCCTGCAGTGCCAGCATCCCATGTGGGTGCGGTTTGAGTCTCAGCTGCTCATCTTCTGATCCAGCTCTCTGCTATGACCTGGGAAAGCAGTAGAAGATGGCCCAAGTGCTTGGCCCCTGCACCCACATGGGAGACCTGGAAGAAGCTCCTGGCTTCTGATTGGTGCAGCTCCAGCCATTGCAGCCACCTGGAGAGTGAACCAGTGGATGGAAGACCTCTTTTCTCTCTGCCTCTGTTCTCTGTAACTCTGCTTTCAAATAAAGTAAATAAATCTTAAAAAAAAAAAAAGTAGTCTATTGCAAGCACGAAGCAGAAACTGAATGAAAACAATTAGAGTGTCAATAAGATGAAATTAGATGTTTAAAATGTGGAAACAATGGGGGCTAGAGATGTGATTTTTAAAATGAGAGATTCAAGGATAAATTTTTACTTGTCCACTTGGGTACATAATGATGCCATTAATTAATATAGAATATAGAGGAAGGGCCGGCACCGCGGCTCACTAGGCTAATCCTCCGCCTTGTGGCGCCGGCACACTGGGTTCTAGTCCCAGCTGGGGCACCGGATTCTGTCTCAGTTGCCCCTCTTCCAGGCCAGCTCTCTGCTGTGGCCAGGGAGTGCAGTGAAGGATGGCCCAAGTCCTTGGGCCCTGCACCCCATGGGAGACCAGAAGCAGCACCTGGCGGCCATTGGAGGGTGAACCAACGGCAAAGGAAGACCTTTCTCTCTGTCTCTCTCACCGTCCACTCTGCCTGTCCAAAAAAAAAAAAAAAAAAAGAATATAGAAGAAGATGTCTTTACCTCTAGAGGGGAACAAGAAGTAGGAAATACAGTATTGGGAAATACTGTATTTGAAGTGTCTTCAAAACATTCAGTGAAGATTCAAAAAGATTAACATAGAGATCAAATTTACACTGATGAATATTTAGCATTTAAGATAGGAAATACAGGACAGGCATTTGGTGTAGTAGTTAACATGCTGCTTGGTTTGTCCTTATCCCTTATGGGAGTGCTTGGGTTTGAGTGTTGGCTCCACTCCAGATTCTAGCTTCCTCTAATGTGCATCCTAGGACTTAGCAGGAGGTGGTTCAAATAGTTGGGTCCCTGTTACCTTGTGAGAGACCTGTATTGAGTTTGCAGTTCCTAACTTTAGCCTGGTCCATTTCTAGCTGTTACAGGCATTTGAGTAGGAAACCAGCACATGGAAGATCTTTCTGTCTGTCTCTGTCTTTCTCTGTCTCTTTGCCTTTCAAATAAAATGGGGGAAAAAAATCAAGAAAGTAGCTGAGATTTCCTGGGTAAAGTTTATGAGAAGAGAAAGTAATATAAGAGCAAATGTAATTTTAGATGGGACTATTTGGAAAAAGAGAGAGAATACATTATCTTATTAATATAGACTGTATTTGGCCGGCGCCGCGGCTCACTAGGCTAATCCTCCACCTTGTGGCGCCGGCACACCGGGTTCTAGTCCCGGTTGGGGCGCCGGATTCTGTCCCAGTTGCCCCTCTTCCAGGCCAGCTCTCTGCTGTGGCCAGGGAGTGCAGTGGAGGATGGCCCAAGTGCTAGGGTCCTGCACCCCATGGGAGACCAGGATAAGCACCTGGCTCCTGCCTTCGGATCAGCACTGTGAGCCGGCCGCAGCACACCGGCCACGGCAGCCATTGGAGGGTGAACCAATGGCAAAAGGAAGACCTTTCTCTCTGTCTCTCTCTCTCACTATTCACTCTGCCTGTAAAAACAAACAAACAAAAAAGACTGTATTTAATAATAATATAAATAAAACATGGAGAGAAAAATACATGACTGATTTAGACTAGACATAAACTCCCTAAAGCAACTATTTATTTCTGCTTTTGTAGAACACATTGCCTTTGTTTTCCTAGTTGAAAGGAGCATGAGAGATTGGTTGGTTTATACATATCTTCCCCAGCCATGTGCATGTGAGATATAATCATTAGCTTCTTTTTGTTTTTTAAGATTTACCTATTTGAAAGGCAGAGTTATAGAAAGAGAGAAGGAGAGACACAGAGAGATCTTTCATCTGCTGGTTCACTCCCCAAATGGCTGCAATGGCCAGGACTGGGCTGATCAGAAGCCAGGAGCCAGGAGCTTATTTCAGGTCTTCCACGTGGGTGCAAGAGCAAAGCACTTGGGCCATCTTCTGCTGCTTTTCCCAGACCATTAGCAGGGAACTGGATTAGGAGTGGAGCATCCGGGACTTGACTGGCTCCCATAGGTGGTGGCTTTACACACTTTGTCCCAGCACCAGCCCCCAGAACACATTATCTTGCCCAGTACTTAGTACATTGTAGGCACTAAATAAATATGGGTGAATGCACACATGAGAAATGAAAACCAAAAAGAAATAATCTATGTAACAAGAAAATTATTTTTTTCTTAAGGATGTAGTTCTTTTAAAAAAGATTTATTTATTTGAAATCAGAGTTGCAGAGAGAGAGAGGGAGAGAGAGAGAAGTCTTCCATATGCTGGTTCATTCCATAGATGGCTGCAATGGCTGGAGTTGTGCTGATCTGAAGCCAGGAGCCAGGGGCTTCTTCCAAGTCTCCCACGTAGGTGCAGGGGCCCAAGAAATTGGGCCATCTTCCACTGCTTTCCCAGGCCATAGCAGAGAGCTGGTCGGAAGTGGAGCAGCCAGGACTCAAACCGGCACTCATATGGGATGCTGGTACTGCAGGCAGTGGCTTTACCTGCTACACCACAGCTCCAGCCCCAAGAAACATTCGTAATGTATGAGAAAAAAATAAAGCAGAATATAAAAGTTGGCCTTTGCTTTACTATAAAATTATATTTATGAAAATAAACAATAGTAAGACAAGAACTTAAGTGAAAAGAGTTTTATTTGTAAGGGTGATTGGAATGTTGCTTTATTCTCCTATTTATTCAGTTCCACTTATAATTTACGAAGAAAGGGAACTGTTAAAGCACATTTGACCAGAAGGCAAGAGAATTCCCTTTCTACAAGACCCAAAAGTATTAGGGTTACCTTAGGCTGGTCATTCACTTCTCTGGGTAGTGCCTTATGCTGAACTTTAGAAAGATGATTTCAGACTTTGTCAAGTGGACTGAAGACAGTAGTTAAATAGAAACAGTATTCTAGTCAGAGAAAAAAAGATTGTGTGAAGGCCTCCTAAGGATCAGAATGACTGGAGCCCTGGGGCAGGGTTTTGGTCCCATGGTTAAGATACTCCTTGGGATCCCACTGTGCAGTGCCTTGCTCATGCCCTGATAACTCTGCATGCAGTCTAACTTCCTGTTAATGTACATGCCAGGAAACAGTAGATGATGCCTCAAGTGCTTGGGAATCTCTACCACACATGTGAGAAAACTGGCCTCAGTTCCCAACTCTTGGCTTTGGTCTGATCCAGCCCTGGCTATGGTAGGCCTTTGGGGAGTGATCTCTCTCTCTCTCTCTCACCCTTTCAAATAACATTTCAAAAAATTAATAAAAAAATTTTAAAGAATGACTGGATCACATGGAAAAGAGGACATATGGCAAGAAATGAGTGTGGCCTAAAGATCCCTGGCAAACAACCAAGGTGTTTAAATTCTATCCTAAAGATAATGGAGAGTCATTAAAGGTAGAAAAAAAAAAAAAAAAAAAAAAAAAACAAGCTGTGGCTCTTACAAAATCAGAAGCTCATTCAAGAAAGTATGTAAATTTTATCAAACTTTAGAAATTGAAGATGATCAAAAAAAAAAACAGATACTGTTCATCTGATTTACGTGGCCAGGCTACCTAAGGAAAATTTTCGACTTCTCTGGGCATGAAGGACTGCAAATAGATGACCTTAAATTCTTATCATCTAAAAGCTGTGATAAACTTCCCAAGCATGTATACACCTTCACATTCTCTGAATATTTTTCAGTATTTACATGGAAAAATCATAGTCCACCTTATTCTAGAGTTCTTAGCTTTTGGTTCTTTATTAGTACTGTTACTATTAAATAATATTTGCTTATTTTTAAAATAAATTTGCCTTGGAGTAATTTAAAATGCACAGGAAAGTTGCAAGGGTATTTATAGAGAGTTCCCATGTACCCTTTTTTTTTTTAAACTTTTATTTAATGAATATAAATTTCCAAAGCCCATGTACCCTTAAGCATATTTCCTCCAAGGTTAGCATCTTCCATTACAATGGTACACTTGTCAGCACCAAGAAACCAATGGTGGTTTGGTTCCGTCAACTAAATTCTAGACTTTATTAAAATTTCATTAGTTTTTCCATTTATAATTTTTTATTGTCTCAAGATCCAAACCTGGATACCAAATTGCATATAGTTGTCACTTCTTTCCTATCTGCTCTGGTCCCTAACAATTTTCAGTCTTTTTTGCTTTAGAATGTTGAGAGTTTTGAAAGTAATTACGTCCCACCTCAAGAAGAAACAGGATCTAAGTATGTTATTTGAAATTTTTCAGTGAGGAAAAATTTGTCTCTTTGTTCCCATTTATTTATGTATTTAAATATTATTTATGTTAATAAGGCCTCATGATTCTTTATTTCACTTCTTAGGTATAATCTAATATCATGTAATTGTTTTGTTCAATTATTCCAGCTTTGACCACTGGGAGCTCTCTCAGGTTGGCTCCCATGTCCTTTGATATACTCCCACACTTTTAGTTTTTTTGTTTCCTTGCTTTCTGTCTCTATAAGACTGGTTCATTTTATATTTTCCCTGCACCAGACATAGGATAACTTACAAGGGCACTTCAACATGTTCGTGGAAAAACGAAATTTAAAGATACATTTAGGGGTGGGCATTGTGACACTAAAGGTTGAACCACTGTTTGGAACACCTGTATCCCGTATCAGAGTCCCTGGGCTGAGTTTTGCTTTCACTTCTATTCAAAGTGCTGCTAATGCATATCTTGAAAGGCAGGGAATGATGGCTCAAGTACTGGGTCCCTGCCATCCATATGGGAGAACCAGATGGAGTTCCTGGCTCCCGACTTCAGTCTGACCCAGCTCCAGCTGTTCAGGGCATTTGGGGGAATAAACCAGCAGATGGAAGATCTCTTAAACCAGCAGATAGAAGACCTCTCTCTCCCTACTTTTCAAATAAAGAAAAATAAATAAATGTCTCTTTTTTTAAAAAAAAAAAAAGACATTTTGAGGCTGGCGCCGTGGCTCACTAGGCTAATCCTCGGCCTAGTGGTGCCGACACACCGGGTTCTAGTCCCGGTTGGGGCGCCGGATTCTGTCCCGGTTGCCCCTCTTCCAGGCCAGCTCTCTGCTGTGGCCAGGGAGTGCAGTGGAGGATGGTGCTTGGGCCCTGCACCCCATGGGAGACCAGGAAAAGCACCTGGCTCCTGGCTCCTGCCATCGGATCAGCGCAGTGCGCTGGCCACAGCACGCCGGCCGCGGCGGCCATTGGAGGGTGAACCAATGGCAAAGGAAGACCTTTCTCTCTGTCTCTCTCTCTCACTGTCCACTCTGCCTGTCAAAAAAAAAAAAAAAAAGACATTTTGGTGCAAAAATTTTTGAAATTCATGCAGTTTTTTCATAAAATACATTTTCTATGAACTTTGTGAAAACTCCTTATATTTCTCTAAATATATATGTATTTTTGATTCAAAATTTGTCCCAAATTTAGTTATCAGGTACTTCGTCAAACTGGCTTAGTGGTTCTTTTAGCATAGCCATTAGTGTTTCAGCAATATGTACTCTCTGGCACTACAGGTTTCAGCTTCATCTTGTATTCTCCTTCCCCTTGCATGGAGTCAGCCAGTTCTCCCAAGAGTCCTGATTCTTTTCACTGGGAACTATAGAAACCAAAGTCTGTGTGATGAGTATGTATCTGTTTCTTTTAAAGTATGAAATTTTTATCAAAGATTTTTATGAACTAAATAGGTCTTAAAAGGCTTCGGAATTTTACCTTTAAACATAAAAGATGAGCTTGGATGCCAAGACTCCCAAAAGTCCTTTGTTGGACTTTGTATTGAAAACATTGAAAATTAGAAGTTATATTTCTATATACATGGATTTGACTTTAAACTTTAGCAAGCATCATAATTTATCACAGCAGCAAATACGTTGGAAAACACATACAAGCACTCTTTTAAAAAAAAGATTTATTTATTTATTTGAAAGAGTTACACACAGAGAGAGGAGAGGCAGAGAGAGAGAGAAGGTCTTCCATCTGATGGTTCATTCTCCAACGGGCTTCAATGGCTGGAGCTGTGCCAATTCGAAGCCAGTAGCCAGGAGCTTCCTCTGGGTCTCCCACCAGAGTGTAGGACTTGGGCCATCTTCTACTGCTTTCCCAGGCCACAGCAGAGAGCTGGACCAGAAGTGGAGCAGCCAAGTATTGAACTGGCACCCACATGAGATGCTGGCGCTTCAGGCCAGGGCATTAACCTGCTTTGCCACAGCCCCGGCTCCAACATATATACAAGCATTTTTAACGTATTTAATCTATCTTCCTATAACTTTGCTTTTATTTAAGAGAAGAAAACTGCCACTACCCTCAAATAAACCTTATGCCAATGTCTCTCAAACATTTACATAAATGCTTATTAGTGCAAAATACTCAGGTCTATTCTTACTACTTTATTTTAGGCTTTAAAATGTTGGAAGTGAGCCAATGAATTGATTTCTTCATCCAACAATGAATTAGGACTAGCAGTTTAAAAGGGAACAAAGAATCCATAGCTATTTCAAAGTAATGCATGTCATACTTAAATACTAATTCAGTCAGTAAAATGCTTCCAAAGTTTAATACTTACAATTGAGCACTTATTACACTCCAGACATTGGGTACTCAGCAGCATTACATGTCTGTGTGTTGCCCCACTTAATTCTGTCATTAGCCCTTAGAGGTGGACATTATCATTCTATATTTTATGAGTAGAAAACTAAAACTCAGAGATGCTAACTAATTAACCCAAAACCACAAAGTAAAGAATCAAGTCAGAATTCAAACTAGATCTTTCTGATTCTAAAGTTCATATAACTATGACATCATCTTAGAACAATCAGTTGCCTAATTAATTTGGAATGGGCATGATTAAGAGGATGATAAAGGAAGTTAACGCCGGTGCCATGGCTCAATAGGCTAATCCTCCGCCTGCAGTGCCGGCACACCGGGTTCTAGTCCCGGTTGGGGCACCAGATTCTGTCCCGGTTGCCCCTCTTCCAGGCCAGCTCTCTGCTATGGCCCGGGAGTCAGTGGAGGATGGCCCAAGTGCTTGGGCCCTGCACCTGCATGGGAGACCAGGAGAAGCACCTGGCTCCTGGCTTCGGATCAGCGCAGCGCGCCAGCCACAGCGCGCCGGCCGCAGCGGCCATTGGAGGGTGAACCAACAGCAAAGGAAGACCTTTCTCTCTGCCTCTCTCTCTCACTGTCCACTCTGCCTATCCAAAAAAAAGGACGTTTCATTAAAAGGAAATGAAGATGGCCTGGTGGTCTGGTACTGCCGGCTAAAAAAGCAGAGCCAAGAAGATGGCAGAAACCCAGGAATTCTGGCCGTTAGTGCGCTCTGACAAACACAGGTCCACATTAAAGTTGGCCTGAGTATGGTGACTTTCTGGGAGCAGGTTGCCTAAGGAGAGGTGAACCAGCCCAGGTTTGGAAGAGAGTTGGTTAAAACTCTCATGCTGATCAATAGTGGGGTTGCACCCTGTGAATGGCCACTTCACCATGCCTTGGGCAAAACAGCAAGATTTCTTACAAAAACAAATGTAAAAAACAACAGCAACAGCAAAAAAAATATGAAAATACGATATGATAGTGAGGACCTGAAATAGGAACTTAGATTCACTAACTGAGGCTTGGCTATTGACCCTCTGTAGTTGTTCACCTCTCTGTCACCACTTCTGCTACCAGATCGCACACTCTCAGTCCTGGGTTAATGCACTTTCACAAAGCAAGCAAGATAGTCTTCCTTTCTTCAGAAAAAAATTAAACTTTTTTTTTTAAGATTTATTTATTTCTTTGAACAGCAAGGGGCGGGGTAAGGGAGAGAGCTTTTTTATGCTGGTTCACTTCCCAAATGGCCGCAAACAGTGAGGGTTGGTCCAGGCCTGGGCCAGTCTGAAGCCAGGAGCCCAGGACTCCATTCTGGTCTCCCACATGGGTGGCAGAGACTCAAGCATTTGTAGCACTTTGCACTGCCTGCCCAGGACCTGCAGGGAGCTGGATCAGAAGCAGAATATCCCGTACTCCAACTGGTGCTTGGATATGGGCTGCCAGTGTTCCAAGTGACGGCTTAACCACACTGAGCCTAAATGCCAGCACTAATCTCTTCTTTTTATCTTTAGTTTTTGTCAAAAATTATAAATAAAGAATCGATTAGCTTTCAAGGATTTTATTTTTGATTTTTAAAAGTTTTTTTTTTTTTAATTTTTTTATTTGAGAGGCAGAGACAGCGAGTGTTCTCCAAATGCCTGCAATGCCTGGGGCTGGATCAGAACCAGAGCCAGGAGCTGGGAAAGTGATGCGGGTCTCCCACGTGAGTGGCAGGATCCCAATTATTTGAGTCATTACCATAGCCTCCCAGAATCTGCATTAGCAGGAGGCTGCAATGGGGAGCTGAAGTCCTGTGTCAAAGCCAGATATTCCAATGTGGGATGAATTACTGTCCCTCAAGGTATTTTAGAAAAGTTTCAATGCCCCATTCACTGCCACAATCATTTTCCCTTTCCCAGAAAAAATTGTTTTTAACTTTTTAGCTTTTTTTCATAGGACTTTCCATCTTCCATATCTCTGAATAATGCATGAGCACTATCTATTCACTTTCCAATATGGAATTTAGCTCTCTCCCCTTTACTTCTTCCTCTACACATGCACACTTGTTACTACTCTTCCTTCACTTTACTCACATGGTAATTTAGGTTGCCTCAATATTTTGTATATTCATATATTTAGAGCTGAGCCATAAAATAAATGAAGAATAATTTTCTGGAATTATTTTTCATTTTTCTTAGAATTTTCAATAATCTTTTAAAATAGCTTAATGGTCTACTTATCAATAATCAGATCAAAATTCTCCATTAATTATTTAAATTTCCTCTCAAGAAGTTCTTTCATAGATAGCATTCAGTCTCACTTATCTTGAAACCATCTTTCCCAGAGGGTTTTTTAAAAATCTTATCAAAATTGGACTGGTTGCACTCTTAATACAGCTATCATTATGATGTCTCCCTTTACCTAGGGACTCACTTCATCTCTCTGCTGTATTAGAATCCCTTATTTATTTATTTATTTGAAAATCAAAGTTACACAGAGAGAGAAGGAGAGGCAGAGAGAGTGAGAGATCTTGCATCCGCTGCTTCACTCCCCAACTGACCGAAACAGACTTCTACTGTTTTCTCAGGCCATAGCAGAGAGCTGGATCGAAAGTGAAGCAGCAAGGACTTGAACCACAGCCCACATGGGATGCTGGCACTGCAGGAGGCGGCTTTACTGGATACACCACAGCGCCAGCCCCAGAATCCCTTATTTTTAAGGATCAGAATTTGGGACCAATGCTGCAGGTTAAACCAAGGCCTTCAGTGCCGGTATTCCATAATGGCGTCAGTTCAAATCCCATTTGTTACACTTCGAATCCAGCTCCTTGCTAATGAACCTGGGAAAGCGGCAGATGATGGCCTAAGTCCTTGGACCCCTGCACTCAGGTGGGAGACCTGGAATAAGCTCCTGGCTCCTGGCCCAACCTTAGTTGTTACGGCCATCTGGGGAGTGAATCAGCAGGTGGAAGATTTGTCTCTGTTTCTCCTCTCTCTAACTCTGCATTTCAAATAAATAAAATAATTTTTTTTTAAGAAAGAACCATAATCTTCAGTTGCATCCTCAGGAAGAAGGTAGGGAAACAATTTTTTTACATTCTGGGTTTTTGGTTTTTTTTTGAGATTTTATTTATTTATTTGAAAGGCAGAGTTACAGAGAGGCAGAAGCAGAGAGAGAGAGAGAGAGAGAGAGAGGTCTTCCATTTGTGGGTTCACTCGCCAAAAGGCTGCAACAGCCAGAGCTGAACTGATCCGAAGCCAGGAGCCAGGAATTTTGGGTCTCCCATGTGGGTGCAGGGGCCAAGTGCTTGGGCCATCATCTGCTTTCCCAGGCCATAGCAGAGAGCTGGAAGTGGAGCAGCTGGGACTTATACTAGAGCCCATATGGGATGCCGGCACTGCAGGTGACAGCTTTACCTAGTAAGCCACAGTGCCGGCCCCTACATTTTCTTACCTTAATATATATTGATTTTACTTTGATAGCTGATGATAGTTTGGCTGCCTATAAAATTCTAAATTGGAAATTATATTCCCTCAGAATTTTGGAGGTATTGCTCATCTTTTTAATTTCATCATTCCTATTGTAATGTCTGAAGCAATTTTAATCCTTCATCTTTTGAATGGAGCCATTCTTTTACTTCTAGAAACTTGTAATACCTTACTTTCATCTTTCTAGAATTGCTTGATGACATGCTTTTGTGAGTGTGAGTCTATTTATATATGTGTTAGGTTCCAAGTTGGGATCTTAAATCTGGCACAATGTGTCCTTCTCTTCTGAAAAATGTTCCTGAATTATTTCATTGATAATTTCTTCCCTTCCTTTTTCCCTAATCCCTATTGTGTCTCCAAGGCTGATCTTCTAATTTTCTTATCTTTTCTCTAATAGTGGTATTTCTTAATTTTTTTGCTCTATTTTCCAGAATACTTCAACTTTATCTTTTTTTTTTTAAGATTTATTTATTTATTTGAAAGGCAGAGTTACAGAGAGGCAGAGGCAGAGAGAGAGAGAGAGAAATCTTCAATCTGGCAGTTCACTCCCCAGATGGCTGCAATGGCCAGAGCTGCACAAATCTGAAGCCAGGAGCCAGGAGCTTCTTTGGGGTCTCCCAAGGATGTGGGTGCAGGGGCCCAAGGACTTGGGCCATCTTCTACTGCTATCCCAGGCCATAGCAGAGAACTGGATTGGGAGAGGAGCAGCCAGGACTAGAACAGTGCCAGCCCCTGACTTCTCTTTTTAATATCATCTATTTGAAAGGCAGGGAGACAGAAAGAGACAGACAAATGAAAAGAGAGAGAGAGAGAGAAATCTTCCATCTGGAAGTTCACTCAAACAGAAAACACAGTTACAGAGAGTGGAGGAGAGACAGAGAGAGAGAGAGAGATCTTCCAATCCGCTGGTTCACTCCCCAAATGGCTGCAATGGCCAGAGCTGGGCCAATCTGAAGCCAGGAGCCCGGCTTCTTCTGGGTCTCCCATGTGAATACAGGGGCCCAAACACTTGGGCCATCTTCTGCTGTTTTCCCAGGCACATTAGCAAGGAGCGGGATCAGAAATGGAGCAGCCGGGATTGGAACTAGCGCCCATATGGGAACAGGCAGAGGCTTAACCTGCTATGCCACAATGCCGGCTGCTCAACTCAGGTTTTCAAGACTAAATAATATGTAACAAATTATTTAGGGGTAGATGAGACAATGTATAAGGAAAATGAAAAGAAAAATGAATGTAAGACAGCATAGCAATTTCTCTTATCTTGGGATAAGAGAAAGAAAGATTTTTAAATTGTGAGGGGCATAAAAAAGGTTGTTAAGGTTACTAGTTATGTTTTTATTTCTTAAACTAATGGATTTGTGGGTGTTTGTATTATTGTTTCTATTCTCTATATTACATGATTAAGTCTATATGCTTTTATGAATGTGTGAAACACTTATAAAAATTAAGTCTACCCTTATATACTAAAAATTTTTAGGATGACTCTCATAAAGTTAAAAAAAGGGGAGATTTTCAATTTTATTATAGAATTTCTTGTTTTTGAACATTAATTGTCCTTGCAAATTTTGATTTTACCATTTCTATGAGGCATTTTGAAAGATAACCATAGATATATATCCTTAGTAGTGCTTGTTTAACATAAGAAATAAAACTACTTAGAAACAGGTGAAATTTCATGTTTTCTCCAATTTCCTATATAAAGAAAATGTCAAAGCCAAAAATTTTACTGTCCAGTACTTTTAAGAGTTAACAAGACAGGAGAGGGAATTGGTTTTATAAAAGTATTTTAAAACATGTCATATCATTTCATAATGATATAAAGGTGCATCAAAGAAAATTATCCTAAACTCTATAAAGCATGGCAGTACCACAGTTCTGGTTGGTTATGATAAGAGGAATTGGCTAGAGCCCATATAATCTGCATGTGAATTTGATTAAAATTGTTTTGCTTTAAATATATGCTTGGTGATATTCAGAGCAAGATACATCCATATAAAGAACATTAAGTCAGGTATGGCAATTTGGGCAAAAATGAGAACGAAAACATCTGCTCCAATTAAGGGTACATAGAGAATTTGGATTTTTTTTTTTTAGATTTAATAAATCATTTGACCTGGTTTAACTGATTTGTTTGTGTGTTTGTTTTTCTTAGTGTTTTATTCTGTTCTGTGTGAATAGACTAGTGATTAAAAGAAGTTGTGGGAACATGCATTTGGCACAGTGATTAAGTCACTACTTGGGATGCCTGCATCCCATATGGAAGCACCTTTTTCAAGTCCTGGCTACTTTGCTTGCTATCCAGCTTCCTCCTAATGCCTTCCCTGGGAAGCAGCAGTGATGGCGCAAGTTCTTCAGTTCCTGCCGTCCGTGTAGGAGACTTGGATTGAGTGCCAGGCTTCTGGGTTCAGACCAAGTCAGCTGTGGATGTTGCAGGCATTTGGAGAGTGATCCGTGGATGGAAGATCACTCTGTCTCTTCAGTGACTTTTTTTTTTAAAGATTTACCTATTTATTTGAAATCTAATTTTTTAAAATATTTATTTATTTGAAAGTCAGAGTTACACAGAGAAAGGAGAGGCAGAGAGTGAGAGCAAGAGAAAGAGGTCTTCCATCCGCTGGTTCACTCCCCAGATGGCCGCAATTGGCCGGAGCTGGTTCAATCCGAAGCCAGAAGCCAGGAGCTTCTTCTGGGTCTCCCATGTGGGTGCAGGGGCCCAAGGACTTGGGCCATCTTCTACTGCTTTCCCAGGCCATAGCAGAGAGCTGGATCAGAAGTGGAACAGCCGGAATTCAAACCGGCGTCCATATGGCATGCAGGCACTGAAGGTGGCAGCTTTACTGGCTTTGCCACAGCACTGCCTCTGGGTAATGTTTTTAAGTAATAATTCTCAATACTGAAAATAAGGTATCATGAAATGTAGAAAAACTTCAACTTTGGCTCTTTGTTCACTCTGTAAGTAGTTATTAGACTTTTACTGTGCTAGTCACATGTGGAATATTGTGGTGCAAAAGATGGATAGTCCTTGTTCTCTAAGAACTTTCTGTTTACCAGGCAAGAAAGGTGACTGAAGAAGCAATATAATAAAGTGAGGCAGGTTTCAGATGCAGAAAGGACTGGGCAGCTCAGAGCATCATCATGGAGAGGGCAATGCACTATTAACTAAGCATAGGAGAAGGCAACATGCTATTTCCTGTGGCATGCCATGTTTTAAACTGAGAGCCTCTGCTTGTTTCTTTTTTACAATTAAGTTTTTATTTATTTTTATTTATTTGAAGGCCAAAGAGACAGTGAGATCTTCCAACTGCTGTTTCATTCCTCAGATACCCACAACAGCTGGGAATGGACCAGGCCAAAGTCAACAGCTTGGAACTTAATCCGGCTCCCATATGTGTGGCAGAAACCCAACTACTTGAACCATCACTTGCTGTGCCTGGGTGCATACTGGCAAGGAAGCTGAGCTGGGACTGGAACTCAGGCACTCTGATAGAGGATGCAGATGTCCCAAACAGCAGCTTAACTTCTACAGAGTTTGAAACATTGGCCCCTAAACTGAGATGTTACAACAAGAAATTACAGTATACATCTATAGAAAACATGGAAATTATGATAATACTTAAAAACACATTCATAAATTTGACATTTGTTAGGGAATTAATTTTACAAACTCATTTACTAACAGAGGATCATTAGGTAAGCATCATGACCCTCCCCGCACCACTTAAAGAAAAGGAGATGTGTTTAGATGTTAGCTATAACTGAAATCCTTTGTTGTTTTTAATTCAAGAGGTGGAGAGACAGAGACAAATAGACAAACATAGAGGTCCTATCTACCGTCCATTCCTCAGTTGCTCATAGTGGCCCCAGTTCTCCCATGTAGTTGCCAGGAGCCCAATTTATGAGTCATCACCACTGCCTTTCAGGGTCTGTGTTAGCAGGAATCAAGAATTGAACCTGATACTCTGCTGTGGATATAGAACTATTAGCTACTAGACTAATGTCCCCTCCCTGTAATTGTCATTCTAACTATGAGTAAATGTATCAAAACAATGCAAATATATAAAGTTTAATATATAAAGTTTACACTTTCTTTGCACTTTAATTATTTTTCTGCTTTTGCAATTTATTTTCTATATTTTTTAAATATTTATTTTATTTAATTGAAAAGCAGAGTTACAGAGAGAGAGAGAGAGGAGAGAGAAGTAGAGACAGAGAAAGAATCTTCCATCCATTGGTTCACTTCCCAGATGGGTGCTATGTCCGGGGCTGAAACAGGCTGAAGCCAGAGGCTTGAAACTTGATCCAAGTCTCCTGTGTGTGTGGCATAGCACAAGTACTTGTGTCTTCTTCTACTGTTTTCTTAGGCACATTAGCAAGGAGGTTGATTTAAGTGGACCAGCCAGGATTCAAACTAGTGCTCAAATGGGCTGCCAGTATCATGGGTAGTAGTTTAACCAGCTGTGGCACAAAGCCAACCTAATTTTCTCTAATTTTTGTTTATTTGAGAGGCACAGAGAGAAGAAAGAGCGAGATAGCCATCCCTCCACTAATTCACTTCCCAGTGGCTCAGCTGGGGCTGAAGCAAGGATCTGGAAACTCAATCCAGGTCTCTCATGTGAGTGGCAGGGACTCAATCACTTGAGCCATCACTGCCACCTCCCAAGACAGGAAGCTGGAGTCAGGAGCTGGAGCTGGGAATCGAACCCAGGCATTCTCACACGGGTTCAGGAGTCTTCATCCATGTCTTAACTCCCGTCCCCTGCTTCTGTAAGTTTAGAACAGTAATAATGCTGACTACCTTGCAGATCTGTATATAGTGACCCACAAGATGGCCAACATATTAAGTAAAAAAAAATTTTTTTTTAATGTTGCTGAGAAGTATACAAAGCTTGTATCCAGGAAGAAAGAAACCAGTCACAAATGGATAAATACTGTGTGATCCTATTTTCGCAAGGTCTCCACAGAAGTCAGATTTAGAGATTCAGAAACTAGAATGGTGGCTACAGGGACTGTGAGGAGAGGGGGGTGAGGAGTTATCATTTAACTGGGATAGTACTTCAGCTTGTTGTTTTATTGTCTCCAACTATCTTATTTTAAAAAATTCTTTGATAAATGTATTACTTATACATGTTTATGGGGTACTGTATATTATTTCAAAACAATTACTAAGCATAAACCAATAGGCAACTAGCCTTTCTATTTAGAGTGTCATTTTTAAAAAGTTTTTCTATTTAAGAGTGACACATACAGAGAGGGGTAGAGGAGAGAGAGAAAGAGAGAGAGAGAGAGAGAGAGAGAGAGAGAGAGAGAGAGAGAGAAGAGAAAGAGAAAGAGAAAGAGAAAGAGAAAGAGAAAGAGAAAGAGAAAGAGAAAGAGAAAGAGAAAGAGAAAGAGAAAGAGAAAGAGAAAGAAAGCGGTACCTTACAGCCACTGGTTCACTTCCCAAATGCCCACAACAGCCAGCGCTGGGCCAAAGAATTCCATTTGGGTCTCCCACATGAGTGGTAAGAATACAAGCATTTGGGCCTCCACCTGCTGCCTTCCAGGGTGCATACCAGCAGGAAGGTTGATCAGAAGTGGAGCTCGATCCCAGACAGGGTATGGGATATGGGAGTCTCCAGTGGTGGCTTAATCTGCTGTACCACGATGCCACTCTTTGGGATGCTGGAATCCCATATGGAAGTGCCTAGAACAAGTCCTGGCTTCTCCACACTGCCTATCCAGCTTCCTGCCAATATGCCTCATGCATGTTAATCAAGAAAGAAATGAAGTAATAATGTGAAATGTTCAGCTTATTAAGAACTTTTTTTATTAAATACTTTGAGGAAAGTATACTAAATAAGGCAAAGAGAAAAGTATAGGCTCATTTCATCACCACAGGTAATGTACAGTATTAATTTTTCCAAGATAAAAAGTAAGAGCTTTTTTGTGTGTGTTACCAAGGATCCCCATATTATAAAGTATTTTCTTGATTTTAACACTATTTTAACACTATTTTAAGGATAAGGCTACTTGTATAAAGAGTTTGAGGATAAAAAAGTAAAAAATATATTTGAGCTCTGCAATTTGAACCAAGTTATTTCAATCACTGCCAAAGCTTCCTACCTAACAGGTTCATTATGGGACAAAAAATGTGGCAATGTGCTTTGTAAATTCCTAAAAGTTCTTTAAATTTATTCTCCCTCTCCAACTTCAGTTTGCTCCCTAAATCCTGGTACCATATTTTAGCTCCCTTTCTGCTCCCAGCAGCAAGTAAATAATAAAGTAATCAAGCATCTCTGCCATACTAAATTGGTTTCAGTGGACTAACAATTGGTGCTGTTGGGTGGGGTAGGGAGTTTCTTGGCATTGCGGTGCTTGCCTCCATGATCAATGCTCATTTACCTCTTCTGCAATTCAAACTATCATAGCTAACCACAAGGAAACTGTTAGGTTTTATAAATTTTAGAAAACCACTTTAATGCCTAATAATTACTTGATGTATTATTCTCAGCCATTTTGACCCAAATTTATCCATTTTGGAGTCCATTGGAAAGAAGATGTTACAGGAATTAGGAGTTGGTTCTTTGTTTCACAATGTGGACAAAAAAGGGCAGGGTTGGAGAGCAAAGCAAGTAAAAGCACATTTTATTGAGAAAGACTCTTTTTTTTAGACAGCTTTTATTTAATACATATAAATTTCATAGGTACAGCTTTAGGAATATAGTGGTTCTTCCCCCCTTCACCCTCTCACCCCCACTCCCATCCCACCTCCTACTCCCTCTCCCATCCCATTCTTCATTAAGATTCATTTTTAATTATCTTTATATACAGAAGACCAACTTTATACTAAGTAAAGATTTCACCAGTGAGAAACAGAGACTCCTGTTTGCCAGGAGGAGTCCCCAAGGGAGGGGTCCATCCATGTCTGGGTATTGGGAGTTCATATAGAGAATAGGTATTCGTTGATCAATTCTTCTACATAGTTTCAATACTCCAGGGGTCTGCTTTGTTTTCCTATGTATCTGGTATAGTGTTCATGGTTCCTGATCAGCTGACAAATGTTACTATGTCGACCACTTGGAAGATGTGACAGTTGAGAAATATTGTTGACTTGACCAATTAAGGCAAGTTACGCCTACCTGATCCATTGCTAAGCACTTGAGGCATGCTCCGTTTAGTGTGTCCTAGTAAGATGCCAGAGCCTTATTTCTCATATGGCTACATATGGGTATGGGACCCATTGTTTTCCCTAACTATCCATCTTTTCATTTTCTAGGGGCAACTTCTTTTCTCTAATCAGCAGAGTACAAACACCTGGTTCCTCATTTCCACAAAGGTCTTTTCTTAATTGCCTGTTAATCCTTCTAACTCCTCACAAAGGAAAGGCATATGAGCAGTGTTTTTGGGGGCTATTCCAGTCTTGTAATATAGGGACCATGACTTGGAAATGCTTTGTGTAACCAGACCTAACCTGAATTGATCTTCTGTCTTACTCCAGTAGTAGTTTCCATAAAATCCATTCCTCTAGCAGCTTATTTTGTCCAACCTTATGACATTCTTTAAACTTAGGGGCTAATTTCTAAGTTGTCACATTTTTTTGGTATTATCTTCTTTCTAGAACATGAGCTTATCCTAGGCAATAAAAAATAATTGTTGATTGATAAATGTGAATGTTATATCCTATGCCTCTTCAGAGATTTGACAAAGTCAACCACATAAAAACCTTATGCCTGATGCACTTGATACAGTAGAAAAGTCGTGAGCTTTCAATTCAAAGGGCTCACTCTAGTAGGATATCATGAGAAAAAAAATCACCTATTCATATTTAGAATTCAATCCTTTCTGTGAAAAATATATATTCTTTATAAGTCATGAACTCTTTGGGAGAATTGACTATATATTATTCTCACATTTATCTTAAACATTCAGCAAAATGCCTTCCGTGGCATATAGTATATGACCAATTTTTTTCATTTAATTTAGTGGCATTGAAAAGCAGTAATAGATCTTCTATAAATAATAAGATAAATCAGACCACTTATAATAAAATATTTTATTTACAGACTATTTCCAGCTGCAGTGTTTGTTTTTTTCTTTAGTTGTAGAGATGTCAAGATGATCAATATTTATTGGATCTTAGTACATTTTAGGTGTTAAGGCTTTCTGTAATGTTTGTTCAGCTGAACTGTAGAACTGTTGTTTATGCAAGAGCTAAATGACAAAGAGTCCTTTTCCCAAGCAGTTTGTAATCTGGTTGAAAATATAAAAGAAGTCCTTATGGAAAAAAAACTGAAAATATTTTTAAAGCAACAAATAAGTAATGTGAATGGCTTTAAAACTTTAAAGAATCTTAATCCAGAGTAAGAAATACATTTTTTTTTTGGTGGCCAAGCATTCATACACATATAAGTGACTGAAGAAATGCATACACTTATGTTATGGATGCATTCTGGATTTAAAAAAAGATTTACACACTTGAATGGCAGAGTGACAGGAGAGAGAGAGAGAGAGAGAAATCTTTTATCTACAATAGAATTGGGGTGTAATCCCCAATTGCCTTCAACTGCTGGGGCTGGGCCAGGCTCAGGCTGGAGCCAGAATCTACATGTGATCTCTCATCTGGGTGGCAAGAATTCAAGTACTTGAGTCATCATCTTACGTCTCCCAGGTGCATTAGCAGGGAGCTGGATGGGAAGCAGAGAAACTGGGACTAGAACTGGAATTCTTACATGGGATGTGGTAGTCCTAAGTGGTGGCTTAATCTACTATACCACAATGCCCACACCATTTAGACATTTTTATTCCATCTTATTCTATTTTCTTTAATTTAAAAAAATCTGGAATTTGCCAACTAAATATAATTTATGATGCATAATGAGCCATGACCTGTAGTATTTTTTTAAAATATTTATTTATCTATTTGAAAGGCAGAGTCACAGAGAGGCAGAGAGAGAGAAAGAGAAAGGTCTTCCATCCGCTGGTTCACTCCCCAGATGGCTGCAATGGCCAGAGCTGTGTCTATCCGAAGCCAAGAGCCAGGAAATTCTTTCAGGTTTCCCATGTGGGTGCAGGGGCCCAAGGACTTGGACCATCTTTTACTGCTTTCCAAGGCCATAGCAGAGAGCGGGATTAGAAGTGGAGCAGCTGGGACTCAAACCAAAGCCCATATGGCATGTTGGCAGTGCAGACCGGGGCTTTACCTGCTATGCCACAGTGCCAGGCCCCTGACCTGTAGTTTTGAAATCATCAAATTTAAATTAGTAATAGTATGCTTCTATTTATGTATGATAACAAGCCTACTACACTTTCATTTTTTGGATCCACAAAGGTATAGATAATATATAAAATGAATAAGATTTAGTTATTTATTTGAAAGGCAGAATTACAGAGGCAGAGGCAGAAAGAGAGAGAGAGGGTCTTTCATCCTCGATTCACTCCCCAAATGGCTGCGATGGCTGGAGCTGCGCCAATCTGAAGCCAGGAGCTTCTTCCAGGTCTTCCACGTGGGTACAGGGGCCCAAGGACCTGAGACATCCTCTACTGCTTTCCAAGGCCATAGCAGAGAGCTGGATTAAAAGTGGAAAAGTGGAGAAGCTGGGACAAGAACCAGAATGATGGCACTGCTGCCTGCAGTTTTACCTACCAACCCACAGGGCCGGCCCCCAGCAGTCATTTTGTGTGAGGCGTAAATTTATGGGAATAAAGTTGCTAAAGCTTCATGTGTGTAGAGGGACTAATTCATTGTACTAAGTGTGAACTAGGCAACTGTGGGAAAAATAATGATGAAGAAAGAACTGTCACTCAGAGCAGAGAAAATAAAGTGTTATTAAATGAAGCAGGGGCAGAGCTGGAGACAGAGAGCAGTGACTAGTTTAGGACAGTTGAGATGTGGAATCCTCCAGAAGGAGCCAGGAACAAAGTAATTTGACCTAATCTTGTGTTGCCTTGGAATGACCCAAAAAACACTTAGTAAAGTATCATGGGATGGGGGAATACAGTGATCAACCTAAACATATAAAGCAGATTTGGTGTGAAAACCCTTACTGTAAAGGTGGTTTCTGGGTTTATGTTGTTGCCTACAAATTGGTCACAGAGAAGTGGTGTTTCTATAAGGGATTTCAAGGTCACTTTTGAGTTGCTTGCAATACATGTTAATATATCCTTTCTCTTACATATAGCCTCCTACATCAGCCGACTTGCATCAGAGTCTAATCATTAATTTTTAGGACAATAATAAAAGCAAGCATTTGTTCAGTGCTTCTTCTGTGTGAGACATTGCTGCCACGACCTTCATCCTGTAAATTCATCTAACCCTCACACACAACAACCACTTGAGGGAGATGGCATCATTACCCTCTGTTTTATAAATAGGTGACATAGGCAGAAATAATCTCCCCAATATGAAGGAGTGAGTAAATAGCAGAGTCTGGTTTCAAAATCCATATTCCTAAGCAACAAGCAATAGAGGATTCCTGAGACTCAAAACACAGTCTGGAAACCATAGCAGCTCTCACCTTTGTGCTACCTGGGGTCAGGATTTTGACATCTGACCTAGGAGACAGAGGCACATTTCTGCGATTCAGGAGAAGCATAGATAAGACACCCACATTATAAAAATTTAGCAACTATGATAACAATCATAAAAGAAAGGCTAAATTAATCAAGTACAGCTAACTCGATATTATTATAATTTGAACAAGAAAATGAACTGAATTCTGATGGGATTAATCAGGAAAAATCTATTTATTAAGCTATTTTTCCCTTTTTTATAGAAAGTTTTTATTTAATAAATATAAATTTCATAAGTACAACTTTTGGATTATAGTAGTTCTTCCTCCCATACCCGCCCTCCTACCCCAAAACCATCCCACCTCCTACTCCCTCTCCCATGAGTCATTTCATGATTCTTTGATTTTTACCAGGTAATGTTTAAAAGAATCATGTGTAAAAGAATCAGGAGTATTCAATTCAATTCGTAATATGTAATTCACCTTCACCTCACTCACAGGGAAATATGTTTCGAAAATCTGGAGTGTTAAACAGTAATTATTTTATTATAAATGTTTATTTATTTGAAAAGAAAAATTATAGAGACAGAGAGAGAGAGGTCTTCCATCCACTGGTTCACTCCCCAAATGGCTGCAATGGCTGAGACTGGGCCAAGCCTAAGTCAGGAGTCAGGAGCCTCTCTGGATCTCCCATGTGGATGCAGGGGCCCAAGCACTTGGGCCATCTTATACTGCCTTCTCAAGTGCATTAGCAGAGAACTGGATAGGAAATGGAGCAGCCAGGACTCAAACTGGTGCCCATGTGTGATGCTGGTGTTACAGGTGATGGCTTAACCTGCTACACCACAATGCAGACCCCAAGTGGCAATTATTAACACTTGAAAAAAGTATTAAATTCACCAAAGGTATTCATTACTTTCTTTTCATTACTAATACATTTTTCCCTAGTCTTATTTTGACTCTGCTTTATTTACTAGTTAAATAAATTAAGGAGAAAAGCATATACTAACAGTACCTGATCGGATGTTTTCACTTTTTGTCTTACTTTATCCTGGTATGAAAGCAACATGCATTCAACAGAAACCATATTTTGAATTTTTTATCAGACTGGCGATACATGATACCATCTTGTTGTATGAGGCTGGGCAGCCACAGTGAGCCAGAGCTCACAGTCAGTCATGCGATCACAAGGATAAACAACTGATACTCTGCAATCTACTCTGTTCCTAAGCTATGATGTTCAATAGATTAGGTGAATTAAATGCATTTTCAACTTATAATTATTTACAGCTAACAATGCATTTATTAGGATTTAACTGCATTGTAAGTGGAGGAGCATATTATATAATACAGAAAGAACATCTGTATTATAAAGGTGATATATGAGGGCACTTCCAAAAGTAGAAAATTGAATTTAAAGATAAATTAATGTTGGTACAAAAACATTTGCAATCTGTTTATGGGGGAATCTTCAACAAGTGCATGGAAAATGCATGTGTATTTGTCAGCTTCTTTTCATCACTATCACTAAAATACCTGAGAGTAGTTACTTAAGGAAGGAAGAAGTTTATTTTAGCTTAGAGTTTTGGAGGTTCACAGACCAACATTTGGCAGCCCCACTGGTGTGGCATCTGTTGAGGGTGGTGGACGCCAGAACGTGGAATGTGTATGCTTGGAGGATCACATAGTGAGCTGGGAAGCAGAGAGAGAGCAAGTGAGCCATTGGGCCCAACTACACTTTTGTAATCAATATTCTTGCAAGAACCATCTTTTGAGGGCATGCTCCAATGACCCAAAAACCTCTCATGGAGTTTACCTCCGAAGAAGCCATAATTAAATCAAGTCTCCACCCTTAATTCTTTTTTTTTTTTTTTTTTTTTTTTTTTTTTTTTTTGACAGGCAGAGTGGATAGTGAGAGAGAGAGAGAGAGAAAGGTCTTCCTTTTTTGCCATTGGTTCACCCTCCAATGGCCACCACGGCTGGCGCGCTGCGCTGATCTGAAGGTAGGAGCCAGGTGCTTCTCCTGGTCTCCCATGAGGGTGCAGGGCCCAAGCACTTGGGCCATCCTCCACTGCCTTCCCGGGCCACAGCAGAGAGCTGGACTGGAAGAGGGGCAACCGGGACAGAATCCGGCGCCCCGACCGGGACTAGAACCCGGTGTGCCGGCGCTGCAGGCGGAGGATTAGCCTAGTGAGCCGCGGCGCCGGCCTCCACCCTTAATTCATCAACACAAGACTTTGGAGCTCAAATACCCAATACACAGGCCTTTGGGAGACACACCAACGATTACCTGAACCATAACAGTGTATTGGTTTCAAAAATACATATGCAAGTACTTTAAAATACATGCATTTTTAATATTTTTATATATTTTAGGATCCAATAGTAACAGAATGAAGGTATATCACAATTTATGTCATTTTATAGGCACGTAGCTATGATTGTTATGGGTGAGTACTTAAGTATTAGTCCTTTCTCTCATATAATTACCAATGTGAAATGTATATATAGAAGCTTGCAAACTTTGTTGTAGCACTCAAAATCAAATCCATATAAAATGCATTATATAGCAGAGAAAGATCTTCAATTATAAATTTAGGCACAAGGCCTGTGCTGTGGCTCAATAAGCTAATCCTCCCCCTTGTGGCGCTGGCACATGGGGTTCTAGTCCTGGTCGGGGCGCCGGATTCTATCCCGGTTGCCCCTCTTCCAGGCCAGCTCTCTGCTGTGGCCAGGGAGTGCAGTGGAGGATGGCCCAAGTCCTTGGGCCCTGCACCCCGTGGGAGACCAGGATAAGTACCTGGCTCCTGCCATCGGATCAGCGCGGTGCGTTGGCTGCAGCGTGCCAGCCGCGGCGGCCATTGGAGGGTGAACCAATGGCAAAGGAAGACCTTTCTCTCTGTCTCTCTCTCTATCACTTGTCCACTCTGCCTGTCAATAAATAAATAAATAAATAAATTTAGGCACAATTATTAAATTAAAGTACACCATGAATGGTATAATAGTCACCTACATGTCTGAGTGACATTTGAAAAATATGCATGTGTTCATAAATAAGAATAAGAATCTTCTAAGAGTAAATTATTTAAGCCACCTTTTTTTATTAAAGGTTTTTTTTTTTTTTTTTAAGATTTATCTATTTATTTGAAAAGCAGGGTTACAGAGAGGCAGAGGCAGAGAGAGAGAGAGAGAAGTCTTCTATCTGCTGGTTCACTCCCTATATGGCCACAATGGCTGGAGCTTCGCTGATCTGAAGCCAGGACCAGGAGTTTCCTCCAGGTCTCTCACACAGGTACTGGGGCCCAAGGACTTGGGCCATCCTCTACTGCCTTCCCAGGCCATAGCAGAGAGCTGGATTTTAAGTGGAGAAGCTAGGACTTGAACCGTAAACCACCTTTTGGGTAATGGGAAATAGTAAATCAGAAATATGAGTCCCTCTTGTAAGAAATGATATTCTATTACAAACATTAACCCTATACTTGGCTTCCTTTAAGTTTCATAATTTATGCTTTAGACAATTTTGTGAAGTCATAAAATATGACTAGTATTGAAGGTAAAGGTACTTTATATATTGTGATATTATCTATCACTGAATTCTGTTTTATTCAACCTCAGCTGGGTCTTTTGTTCTCTCAGTCTTTTTATTTTTTAAGATTTTATTTATTTTATTTGAGAGGTAGTGTTACAGACAGTGAGAGGGAGAGAAAGAGAGAGAGATCCTCCCTCCATTGGTTCACTCCCCAAATGGCAGCAACTGCCGGAGCTGTGCCGATTCGAAGCCAGGAGCCAGGCCCTTCTTCCTGGTCTCCCATGTGAGTGCAGGGGCCCAAGGACTTGGGTCATCCTCTGCTGCTCTCCCAGGCCATAGCAAAAAGCTGGACTGGAAGTGGAGCATCTGGGACTAGAACCGGTGCCCATTTGGGATGCTGGCACCACAGGCAGAGGATTAACCTACTGCGCCAAGGCGCCGGCCCCTCTCCGTCTTTAAAAACAAACAGAATCATTATAACTTATGTTGCTGGAATAAATAGTTCCCTGTGTTAATTTTTTCTGTGGCAGTTTGAATTAAACTTGAATTAAAGGTTCTTCAGTCAAATTTTGAAACCCTTTATAACAGAAGTTCAATGTAAGCTTTATGGCACCAGGAATTTTTGTTTTATTTATTTATTTATTTATTTTTTGACAGGCAGAGTGGACAGTGAGAGAAAGAAACAGAGAGAAAGGTCTTCCTTATGCCGTTGGTTCACCCTCCAATGGCCACCACGGCCGGCGCGCTGCGGCCGGCGCACCACGCTGATCCGATGGCAGGAGCCAGGTGCTTCTCCTGGTCTCCCATGAGGGTGTAGGGCCCAAGCACTTGGGCCATCCTCCACTGCACTCCCTGGCCACAGCAGAGAGCTGGACTGGAAGAGGGGCAACCGGGACAGAATCCGGTGGCCTGACCGGGACTAGAACCTGGTGTGCCGGCGCCGCAAGGCGGAGGATTAGCCTATTGAGCCGCGGCGCTGGCCTAGTTTTATTTTTGATATATCTCAATTGAAGTAGTAGCACACTGTAGAAGTTTAATAGATGTATGTCGGCTATCATACCTTTTGGACATCACAAATATAAATAAATTTACTAATCAGAATTTTCACAATCCTGATTTCCAAAAGCAAAAGTGGCATACATTATTACAGAGGTGTACAAAGGTGCTTTAAAAGTTCATAGAGAAGCAGGCATCTACCTTAGAAGTTAAGATGTTCTTGACCTACATTAGAGTACCTCGGTTTGATTCCTAGGTTCTGACTCTAACTTCCTGCCAGTGCAGACCCTGGGAGGCAAGGCTGGCTGCTCAAGTGTTTAGGTTCCTGCCACTCCTGTGGGACACTTGGATTGAGTTCCTGGTTTCAGTTCTGGCCCAGTTCCTGCTGTTGCAAGCTTTTGGGGAGGGAACCAGCAGATGGGAATGCATGCATGCTCTGTCTCTCTCTCTCTCTCCCCTTATTAAATAAAAATTGTTTTGGAAGAATGGAATTACAAGCATTTTAAATCAGTGTATACCAGGAGTCTTCAAAAAGTTCATGGATACTGTGTATTATGAAAATACTATGCATGGATTTAAAAAATGGCACCAAGATAAACATTACTTTTAATTTTCCACAGTTTTTGATTTTATCTACTTTTTTTAGTTCTTTACTATTTTTTATTATTTATTTATTTATTTTATTTTATTTTTTTGACAGGCAGAGTGGATAGTGAGAGAGACAGACAGAGAGAAAGGTCTTCCTTTGCTGTTGGTTCACCCTCCAATGGCCACCGCGGCCAGTGCACCGCGCTGATCCGATGGCAGGAGCCAGGTACTTCTCCTGGTCTCCCATGGGGTGCAGGGCCCAAGCACTTGGGCCATCCTCCACTGCACTCCCTGGCCACAGCAGAGAGCTGGCCTGGAAGAGGGGCAACCGGGACAGAATCCGGCGCCCCGACCGGGACTAGAACCCGGTGTGCCGGCGCCGCTAGGTGGAGGATTAGCCTAGTGAGCCTCGGCGCCGGCACTTTTTTTAGTTCTTAGAGTATATGCATTAGTACTTTTCCCACTGTATAACAAAATATGCGATCCTGGGTAATTTGTAAAGAAGAGAGATTTATTTATCTCACAGCTCCAGAATATGCTTGCTGGCCTCTTCTTGGCTCTGGTGAGAGCCCTATTGTGGTTGGCATCACAGCAGCAGGAGTGAGTTGAGTGCATAGCAGGACAAGAACCCAGAGAGCAGGGAAGGATCAGGCTCACTCTATTGCTCTACCTATCTATTTATTTATCATCTATCTATCTATGAATCATCTTTCTATGTACTTATATTTGTTTATGAGAGATAAACACACACACACACACAGAACTCCATCTGCTTGCTCACTCTCCACATGCTTACAATGGTTAGACTGGGCTAGGACTAGGCTGGGGTGAAAGCTGGGAGTTGGGGCCTTACTCTGTTTTTTTTTTTTATGTAAGTGGTAGGAACGCAATTATTTGGGCCATTACCACCTCCTTCTAAGGGCCATATTAGCAGGAAACCTGAATCAGAAACTGGAGTTGAGTATGGAACTCAGGTATTCTGATAATACAGAATGCAGGCACCCTAATGAGCATCTTAACTGCTAGGATAAATCCCATCTTAGACTCCTGCTTTTATATCTTTTATATGTCTGACAGCCAGAAGTTCCTGGAGTTCCAGAACTACATTAACAATTTCTAAAGACAGCACCCCAAGTGACCAAATTACCTTGCACCAAGCCCCACCTCTTAAAAGTTTCAGATTACTTATCAGAGTCACCACACTGATGTTTCCAACACATGAATGCCTGGGGGATACACTGAAACCAAACCCAAGCCATAGCAGGGTGTGTATTTTATATGCTAGTTCACCACTTCTATTTTTTATTATTTTTAGATATTTTCCCCTTGGTAGAAATGTTAAATATAACAAGATTCTGCCCTTTTCAGGCCCATGGCACCAACTACCACTCATTCCTGTCTTCAGTCACTGCCCTGGTATCTCAAGATCACTTTGTAGGTTAAATCACAACCTGAAATTTCCAGAAAGTTAATTTTGAATATGTCCAAAATGCTGTGTGGGCTTGGGCAAGTTGTTCAATATCTCCATGCCTTAGATTTCTTGTCTATAAAATGGAAATAGGGGCCAGCATTTTGGCACAACAGGTTAATCCATTGCCTTCAATGCCAGCATTCCATATCCTATATCCTGGCTACTCCGCTGGTGATCTAGCTCCCAGCTCTCGCACCTGGGAAATCAGTGTGTGATAGCTCAAGTGTTTGGGCCCCTGCAACCCACGTGAGATACCCAGATGAAGCTTCAGGCTTAGATTCGGCCTGGCCTAGTCTTGGCCGTTTTGGCCATTTGGGGAATAGACCGGTAGATGAGAGATCTCTTTTTCTCTCTCTGTCTCTCCCTTTCTGTAATTCAGTCTTTCAAATAAATAAAATAAGATCGTTAAAAAAAAAAAAAAAGGAAATTGCCAAAAGGCTAGAAATGGTTACTTGGCAACTACTTGGAAACCCTGATCATAGAAAATGAGTAACAAATGGAACTTCTACCCCTCAGGATCCAATTCCATGTTATGCCTGAGCAGGAATCAAATAAATTTCCTGTGCTACAACATTAAGACCTGATAATAGTCATTTTATTTTTACCTATATGATTAATTAAATTATTTTAAATGCACTTCTCAAAAATGTGAATAATATTAGAACATCACTTCATCCTACAATCTTTGAGAAAATACTTATACATGTAAATAAAAAATACTATAAAATACTTGCAACTATTAATTGATTATTTACAATGAATCATAGAGTGAAAATTTCTTTTGGATTTACTAAAACATTTAAAATTTCTTCTCTAATTTTGTAAGTGCGTTAGCAAACACAAATTCAAACTTGATTGTAACTACATAAAAATTAATTAATTTGGGAGACAGATAAAGAGAGAGAGGGAGACAGAGAGACAGAGGAAGAGAGCTCCCATTCACTGGTTCATTCCCCAAATGCCCTCAATGGCCAGGGCTGGGCCAGGCTGAAGCCAGGAGCTAGGAATTCATTCTCGGTCTCCCATGTGGGCAGCAAGGACCCAACTAGTTGTAACTCACTACATTAAAAAAAAAAAGCACCAAAGTATGAAGAAATTGTGGTGGATGCTATTATAAAAATATTGAGAGAGTGCAATTCAGATTTGTTTTGTTTTGTTTTAAAAAAGACTCAACTGAAGACTTAAACCAGTTTTATATCCTTCTAAGAAATCTATTTACAAAGTCCCTGAAAGTTTTCTTTATTTAGTATGACTAAATTAAATTCAATCCTGCAGGAAATTTTGTGTAACAGACGTTCCTTAGACACCCATAAGGAATTTTAAATATTGCTACACTTGACTGATATCTAACCTGGCACTCACGCTAATTGGCAATGAATAACTTAGTGTTCATTCCTTTATGGGCTTTTATACTGCCAACTCACAGGAGCCTTTTACAACTGGCTGCCTAGGAAGACCCAAGGACACAACAGTAAACATGTTGAAACACTACTGAAAACAATGTTGGAATTAAAATTCAAGCTTATCTTTTGTAGTAACAAGAGATCTTTGGGGACTTGACAGCATTTTTCCTTAAGCTTTTTGCCTTAAGGGCTTTATGAAGTTTAGAAAACTAATTACTGAATTTTAATACATGAAATCAACACCTAAAAAGAGCAGATCATGACCCCACAGAAGTCTAAAAATACCCTCTGATGCCTTCAGACCTTGATTGTGTTACAATATTCTTCTTAGGTTGCCAAATCAAGAATTACTGCTAATGCAGACTGTAATATGTAAGGGAGATTTGGTGTCATCGTTCAGTTTGTTGACCCACAAACCAGAGGAATATTCAGTACCTTATATAAAACTTACCCTATTTCTGCTTCTCTTCTGCTGAATGAGAAAATCTATTTATAGACTACATAGCATGGAAAGTGTGGTAGGGTTTTCTTTCAGGCAATAAACGTAATGTGAGTCTTCCCTTGTAATGAGAAACAAACAGTTTGACAAGTGTAATTCTGCAACTGCTTAAAAGAGAACCACTTATCAAAACAATACTTAGTCTTCTAATGGGTTGTGAAAATTTGAAGCATAGCTTAGTAGACATCTGTACATTATCATTATCATTATCATTATCATTATCACACAGAAATGCCTCATCAGGTAATGCAAGTTGCAAGCCTCAAAAGGCATATTCTAACATATTTAATAAATGGCTATGGAATCCCATGAGATATCAATATGTATCTTGAAGAAAGAAGAAAGAAAGGATAGCAGAAGAGGAAAGGGACCTAATAAAGAAGGAAGAAAAAGAGGAAGGGAGGAAAAAAGGAACAAAACAAAGAAAGCAAGGAAGAATAATAAATGCACATAAGTCAGCTTGCATTCCAATTAGGTAAGTTATTTCATGAATCGGTCTGTTGCAGCTCCATTTTGAGATATGAGATAATTATTAAACATACTATTTTAGGTCATATCCACATATACAGCACTCTGCCCAAATGGCGTATTATTACTGATCTGTTAGATAATTCTCTGTGTGTAATTGTGCAAGAACTTTTCAGCAAGCATATACGTATGAGGCTGGCTAAGAGGAAATTATGCTGGACTAGGTATGTATTGTTTCAATTTTTAAAAATGCTATAGAAAGATACAAATAAGGCAATATTTGTTATTCATTGAAATAATATTTATAATTAAAAACTGTCAAGAAGGTAAAAGTCCACTAACTGACATGATTGACTAAATTATATACACATCACTATTGAATAGTACATAGCTGTTCAAATGTGCTATGTAAATCTACTTGAAGATTTTTCAGAAACAACATATCAACTAAGAATGCAAACCACCAAACAATACTATTTATTATGGTTCCATTTATGTAATATTTTAAAGCTGCGTGTGGATGTATGTGAAAATACTTATAAAAAGGAAAGGAACTTTGAAACTGAATCCTTTGTATTAGAATTTCTTCATGAGTTAAATATGAAATTAGAGTGTCACCTGCAAATAACATACATAGTTGGATTCAGATTGGTTCATTGTCTATCTGGGTTTTGTACACAGCTAGGTACAAATAATGTTCTTGTTCTAGTTCTAGTTTTCCTGGCTTCTCAGTTTTTAAGGCAGACATCCTATACACTTATTGCCTAAAACATAGGGGCATTCCATTTAACTTCCAAAATAGAGTGAAAATAAAATCTGTCAATCTCAGAAAAACTCAGGGGCAAAGTCTAGAAACTCTGCTCTTAGTTTGGGGAAAGGCTCTCAAGATTTTTAAAAATAATTCTTGGGGCTGGCGCTGTGACACAGCGGGTTAACGCCCTGGCCTGAAGCATCCCATATGGGCGCCGGTTTGAGACCCAGTGGCTACACTTCTGATCCAGCTCTCTGCTATGGCTTGGAAAAGCAGTAGAAGATGGCCCAAGTCCTTGAGTCACTGCACCCACGTGGGAGACCTGGAAGAAGCTCCTGGCTCCTGACTTTGGATCGGTGCAGCTCCAGCCATTACGGCCAATTGGGGAGTGAACCAGCGGAGGGAAGACCTCTCTCTCTCTCTGCCTCTCCTTCTCTCTCTGTGTAATTCTGACTTTCAAATAAATAAAAATAAATCTTTAAAAATAATTATATGTTATAATTTTTACTTATGATCATAATCAGTTCAACAGTTTTCTCAATATTCTTGTATAAGAAGCTTTTCCACTGAGGCTCCGAAGTCACTAAGCTTAGAGCTTCCAAACCAGGACCACTGACATTTCCAAAGCAGAAATCAAAGAACAATCTGAAACTCCTCCCCCATAAAGTAGACAGACTCGCAGGAAGAGAAATATAAAGTGTAATACACATCACTTTATCAGTGAGAATGCCTTTGGCTGCTGGTAACTTAAAAACCATGGCTTGATTGATCTTAACATTTAAAAAAAACTATGTGATTTCACATATCAAGAAATTTTTCCAAGAAGATTGCCTGAGGAGGGGATGAGTCTCCAGCAGATACTCTGAGAAGTGGACTCTTGCTTCCAACAGCAGCTAAGGGTGGATCAGAAGCTATAAGAACAGAATGCCTGGCCCATGTCACTGGAGTTGAAGCTGGAAATGTCTAGTAGAATAGTGTCCAAAGAATCCATGGATCCATCTTTAAGAATGAGTCAGCTCTAAACACCTGCCAAAACCAGAGTGAAAAGCCATCTTAAAATAGTAGCAGCCAAGGAAGAGCATTCTGCTTCCCTTTCCTCTCCTTTCTGCTAGTGCTCCAACAAAGAGAGGTCAGCAATAGCAGCTGAGAATATGATAGGATCGGAGCAAACAAGAAAAATGAAAATGCCCCCTTTTGCCAGTGTGGGTGACCTGACTGAAGCTATTCCCAAACTGGGCCAAGGGATGAGTTGGGAACATGTGTTTTTTTTTTTTTTTTTTTTTAAGATTTATTTATTTACTTGAAAGAGTTACACAGAGATAGAAGGAGAGGCAGAGAGAGAGGTTTTCCATCTGCTGGTTCACTCCGCAGTTGGCTGCAATGGCAGGAGCTGCATTGATCTGAAGCCAGGATCCAGGAGCTTCTTCCGAGTCTCCCACATGGGTGCAGGGACCCAAGGGCTTGGGCCATCTTCTATTGCTTTCCCAGGCCATAGCAGAGAGCTGTATCAGAAGTGGAACAGCTGGAACTCGAACCGGTGCCTCTATGTGTGCAGGTGGTGGCTTTACCTGCTACGCCACAGTGCCTGCCCCAGAACATGTTATGTTTAATGAAGATTTAATTGTCAATTAACATAATGTCCTGACATTGGAATTTCACTTTGTAGCCTGTGTGATTTGATTTGAAGTGGTGCTTTAACTTTTTTTTTTTTTTTTTTTTTTACAGGCAGAGTGGATAGTGAGAGAGAGCGACAGAGAGGAAGGTCTTCCTTTTCCGTTGGTTCACCCCCCAATGGCCGCTGCAGCCGGCATGCTGTGGCCGGTGCACCGTGCTGATCCGAAGGCAGGAGCCAGGTGCTTCTCCTGGTCTCCCATGAGGGTGCAGGGCCCAAGCACTTGGGCCATCCTCCACTGACTCCCGGGCCAGAGCAGAGAGCTGGACAGGAAGAAGAGCGACAGAGACAGAATCCGGCGCCCTGACCGGGACTAGAACCCCGTGTGCCAGCACCACAGGCGGAGGATTAGCCTAGTGAACACAGAGCCGGCTGGTGATTTAACTTTGTATTACTCAAGCATGACGAGAAGAGTTAAAGGTAATCTTGTGTGGGGCCGGTGTTGTGTCATAGCAGGTTAAGGTGTAACCTGCAATGCCGCCTTCTCATACAGGCACTGTGTTTGTGTTTTGACTGCTTCACTTCCAATCCAGCTCCCTGCTAGTGTGCCTGGGAAGGCAGTGGAAGGCAGCCCAAGTGCTTGGGCCCCTGCACCCATGTGAGAGATCTCTATGAAGCTCCTGGCTTTGGCTAGGCCCAGTCCTGGCCATTGTGGCCATCTGGGGGAGTGAACCAGCAGAGGAAAGATCTCCCTCTCTTTGTAACTCTGACTTTTGAATAAATAAAATAAATCTAGGCCAGCGCCACGGCTCAACAGGCTAATCCTCCGCCTGCAGCACTGGCACACCGGGTTCTAGTCCCAGTCGGGGCGGTGGATTCTGTCCTGGTTGCCCCTCTTCCAGGTCAGCTCTCTGCTGTGGCCAGGGAGTGCAGTGGAGGATGGCCCAAGTGCTTGGGCCCTGCACCCTCATGGGAGACCAGGAGAAGCACCTGGCTCCTGCCTTCGGATCAGCGCGATGCACCAGCCGCAGCGCGCCAGCCGTGGTGGCCATTGGAGGGTGAACCAATGGCAAAAGGAAGACCTTTCTCTCTGTCTCTCTCTCTCACTGTCCCCTCTGCCTGTCAAAAATAAAATAAAATAAAATAAATCTTAAAAAAAAAGATAATCTTGTGTTATCTTCCATGGGTTCAGGAAGAAATTCTTTTATTGAAAGTATTTTTTTCTGAGGGAGCATGAGAAATAATGATCTCTTTAGATTATTGATTAGTCTCCATTCCTTCTGTGTCTGTAACTGCTCTTTCCCTTTTGGCTACCACACACAAACACATTCAATTCGCTTCTCTCCTCATTTCCATATTCTGCTCTAGCTATATTGATCTTTCTCTGTCCTCCTTGTTAGGATCAAACTTCCAGAATTGGCAGAATTTCAGAGATGTCTGTCCCAGAACCCTGAATCCCCAACCTCAGTAGTGGGCACATGATTGCCTCCACAAATTATAATAATCTATCTTTATGGAAACCATGAACAGTCTAAGGAGGTGGGTTTACAAAACAAGCAGTAATAATCAAAGTGTTTCCTAGAGATTACTACTCAGAATTTGTGAGGACTGGAGCTTGAGTAATCTAGTTTCTGCTTCCACTAATCCAGTGAACATGCCCTTGCAAGATTAAACATTCCAAATATTTATTATCACAAACTACATGTTATATCTATATGCCAGCATTACTGTAGCATATAGCAATACTTCAAAAAGTTCATGGAAAAAATGGAATTGAGGACCAATGACTTCACAGATGGATTCTACTTAACTTTTAAGAAAGTGCTAATGTCAATTCTTCTCAGGTTATTCAACACAATTGAAAGGGAGAGAACCCTTCCAAATTTAATCAAAGGGTCAGTATTATCTTAATCCTGTAACTAGATAAACATACAACAAAAAGACAACTATAGACTAATATCTTTGATGAATATAGCTGCAAAAATCCTCAATAAAACACTAGCCAATCAAATCCAACAACATATCAAAAAGATCATCCACCCTACCAAGATATATTTCAGGATAGCTCAACATATGGAAATCAATAATACGATGCATCACATTTCCAAAATGAAAGATAAAAAAATGATTATCTCAATGATGCAGAGAAAGCATTTGATAAAATACAATATCATTTCATGATAGGAATCCTAGAAAATTGGGTATAGAAAAAACATACCTCAACACAATAAATGCAATATATGACAAACACATAACCAACATCATGTTGAATGGGGAAAAACTAGAAGCATTTTTGCTGATATCTGGGATAAGACATGTTCACTATTGACATTTTTATTAAATATAGTCCTGGAAGTTTTAGCCAGAGCCATTAGGCAAGAAAAAGAAATCAAGGGGACCCAAATTGGAAAGGAGGAAGTAAAATTGTCCTTGTTTGCAGATGACATTATTTTGGTATATAGGGGAATCAAGAGACTATAAGAACTGATTCAGGCTATAACTAGTACTGAAACAGTATTTTTACACTTTGTGTTTCTGTGTGGGTGCAAACTGATGAAATCTTTACTTAATATATACTGAATCGATCTTCTGTATATAAAGATAATTGAAAATGAATCTTGATGTGAATGGAATGGGAGAGGGAGCGGGAGATGGGAGGGGTACGAGTGGGAGGGAAGTTATTGGGGGGAAAAGCCATTGTAATCCATAAACTGTACTTTGGAAATTTATATTTACTAAATAATAAAAAAAATTAAAAAAGAACTGATTCAGCAAAGTTGCAGAATATAAAATAAACACACAAAAATCAACAGCATTCTTGTATATCAATAATAATCTGGATGAGAAAGATTTATAAGATCAATCCATTCATAAAAGGTACAAAAATATTGGATTCTATTTAATCAAGGATGTGAAGATTTCTACAATGAGAATTATAAAACAGGAATGACACATATAGAAGATACACATTAAAAATGATACACCTTGGGGCTGGTCTGGTGGTGTAGTAGGATAATCCTCCGCCTGTGGCGCTGGCATCCCATATGGGCGCCGGTTCGAGTCCCGGCTGCTCCTCTTCCAATCCAGCTCTCTTCTATGGCCTGGGAAAGCAGTGGAAGATGGCCCAAGAGCTTGGGCCTCTGCACCCGTATGGGAGACCCGGAAGAAGACCTGGCTCCTGGCTTCGGATGGGCGCAGCTCTGGCCATTGCAGCCATCTGGGGAGTGAACCAATGGAAGGAAGACCTTTCTCTCTGTCTCTCCTTCTCACTGTCTGTAACTCTACCTTTCAAATAAATAAATAAATAAAATGATACATTATTCATGTTCATGGATTAGAAGAACTAATACTATGAAAATTTATACAATCCAATCAACTAATAAATTCAATACAATCCTCATCAAAATTCCAAGGATGTTCTTCACAGAACTAGAAACGGCAATTCTAAAATTCATAGAGAGACAAAAAAGACTCTGAAATAGCCAAAGCAATCTTTAACAATAAAAAAAAAAAAAGCCAGAGGCATCACAACACCAGATTTAAAGACATACTACAGGGATATTATAATCAAAATAGTATGCTACCAGCATAAAAATAAGCAAGTAGAACAATGGAACAGAATAGAAATCCTAGAATTGGTTCCACATATCCACAACCAACTGATCTTTTACAAATATACTAAAAACCTTCCCTGGAGAAATGACAGATCTCTTCATCAGATGGTGTTAGGAAAATTGGATTTTCAAAAATAGAAGTTTAAAATAAGAGCCCCTGGGGCTGGCACCGTGGCTCACTTGATTAATCCTCCACCTGCGGTGCTGGCATCCCATATGGGCACTGAGTTCTAGTCCCAATTGCTCCTCTTCCAGTTCAGCTCTCTGCTGTGGCCTGGAGGGCAGTGGAGGATGGCCTAAGTGCTTGGGCCCTGCACCCCATGGGAGACCAGGAGGAAGCACCTGGTTCCTCGCTTCAGATCGGCGCAGCTCTGGCCGTGGTGGTCATTTTGGGGGGGTGAACCAACAGAAGGAAGACCTCTCTCTCTCTCTCTCTCTCTGTCTGTCTATAACTGTCAAATTAAAAAAAGATCCCCCAAATTATGCCCTATACAAAAAATCAACTCAAAATAGACTAAGGATCTAAATTTAATACCTTTTTAAATTTAATACCTCACTGGGATTAAACATGACAATAGGTCTGATCTGATTTCATCATCATTTAAAAAAAATCATCTATTATTTTTCACTTTATGTTTCTGTGTGAGAGCAAACTGTTGAAATCCTTACTTAATGTATACTAAGCTGATCTTCTGTATATTAAGATAATCGAAAATGAATCTTGATGTGAATGGAAGGGGAGAGGGAGTGGGAAAGGGGAGGGTAGTGGGTGGGAGGGACGGTATGTGGGGGAAGCCATTGTAATGCATAAATCGTACTTTGGAAATTTATATTCATTAAATAAAAGTTAAAAAAAACTTTTATTTAATGAATATAAATTTCCAAAGCACAACTTTTGGATTATAGTGTCCTTTCCCTCATAACCACTCTCCCACCCGCAACCATCCCATCCCATCTCCCACTCCTTCTCCCATCCCGTTCTCCATCAAGATTAATTTTCAATTATTTTTATATATAGAAGATCTACTTAGTACTTACTAAGTAAAGATTTCAACAGTTTGCACCCACACAGATACACAAAGTATAAAGTACTGTTTGAATAGTAGTTTTACCGTTAATTCACATAGTACAACACATTAAGGACAGAGATCCTACATGGGGAGTAAGTGCACAGTGACTCCTGTTGTTGATTTAACAATTGACACTCTTATTTATGATGTCAGTAATCACCTGAGGCTCTTGTCATGAGCTGCCAAGGCTATGGAAGCCTCTCGAGTTTACAAACTCTGACCTTATTTAGACAAGACCATAGTCAAAGTGGAAATTCTCTCCTCCCTTCAGAGAAAGGTACCTCTTTCTTTGATGGCCCATTCTTTCCGCTGGGATCTCACTCACAGAGATCTTTTATTTAGGTCATTTTTTTTTGCCAGAGTGTCTTGGCTTTCCCTACCTGAAATATTCTCATGGGTTTTTTAGCCAAATCTGAATGCCTTAAGGGCTGATTTTGAGGCCAGAGTGCTGTTTAGGACATCTTTCATTCTGAGTCTTCTGTGTAATACCTTTTTTTAAAAAAAGATTTATTTATTTATTTGAGAGGCAGAGTTACAGGGGGAGAGAGAGGGAGAGAGAGAGAGAGAGATACAGAGAGGTCTTCCATCTGCTGGCTTACTCCCCAAATGGCCACAATGGCCAGAGCTGGGCCAATCCAAAGCCAGGAGCCAGAACCTTCTTTCAGATCTTCCATATGAGTGCAGGGGCCTAAGTGTTTGGGCCATCTTCCACTGCTTTCCCATAAGCACGCCATTAGCAGGGAGCTGGATTGGAAGTGGAGCAGCTGGGACTGGAACCGGCACCCATATGTGATGCCAGTGCCACAGAAAGAGCTTTAACTTACTATGCCACAGCTTTGGGGCCTAAAGTTAATATTATAAACTATCAGACCACTAGAGGAAAACATAGGGGAAACACTGCAAGACGTTGGCTTAGGCAAGGGCTTTTTGGGTAAACCCCAAAAGCACAGGCAAGAAAAGCAAAAACTGACAAATTGAGTACATCAAGCTAAGAAGCTGTTGCACAGTAAAAGAAGCAATTAACAGAGTGAAAGCCCCTGACAGAATGGGAGAAAATATTTGCAAACTATGTATCTGCTAAAGCATTAATATCCAGGTTATATAAGGAGCTCAAGAAACTCGGCACAACAAAAGAAACAATCTGGTTCAGAAATGGGCAAAGTATATAAATTAACATTTTTCAAAGAAAAAAATAAAAATGGCCAATAGACACTTGAAATAGTGCTCAGGATCACTAGTCAGCAGAGAAACACAAATAAAAAGTACAGTGAAGTATCATCTCACTCCAGTTAAAATGGCTACTATCCAAAAATCAAAAAATAACAAATGGCTGTGGAAACAATGGTACTCTGATATGCTATTTGTAGAAATGCAAATTACTGCAACCATTATGGAAAACAGCTTGGAGATTCCACAAAGAAACAAAAATGACCAAGATATCCCATTTCTGGGTATATGTCCAAAGGAAGTGAAATCAGCATATTTCTGATATAAGATACCTATACTTCCATGTTTATAGCAGCCCAGTTCACAATAGCAAAGATAGGGAATCAACCTAGATGTCCATCAACTGATGAGTGAATTAAGAAAATGTGGTATATATACAGGATGGACCATAATAATTAATGGAATCCTGACATTTTTAACAAAATGGATCATTATGCTAAGTGAAATAAGCCAGATCCAGAAAAATGAATATTGTATATTTTGTCTTATTTGTAGAAGTTAATATATATACAGAGTACAAAAATTGTGTAGATGTCATATTGTTTGGTATATAGTTACAAATATTGTTTCATTGAATTATACCATGTACATGACAATATATCCTAATTTCCCTACTTTATGATCTTCATGAATTCCATATTTTGTGATATTAATATTCCTGCTTTCAAGAAAAAATTGTCTATATACTGTCTACATAAGAACATGGAAAAATATAAAAAAATTTAAACCTTAAAATTAAAAAATCATGATATATTATCTATAATAATTATACAAAATTAAATTCATCTCCTAGGGAAACAACTAAGTTCTAGCCAAATCTAGTAAGTTTTCTATAGAATATTTTTGGCACCCCAAAAAGGTATTCTATGTCCCTTAGCATTTACTCCTCATCCAAGTCCCAGTACCTAGAAACCATTATTTTAGTTTCTATTACTATAGATTTCACTCTTTTGGGTGTTTCTGATAAATGGAATAAGGAATTCTTTTCTGATGGCTTCTTTCATTGAATATATGCTTTCAGGGTTCATCTGTGTTGTAACATGTATGAGTGGACTTCAAGAGTTTGTGGAAAATGAAATTAAAGAATATTTCTTGCTGGCGCCACGTCTCACTAGGCTAATCCTCTGCCTTGCAGCGCCGGCACACCGGGTTCTAGTCCCAGTCAGGGCGCCAGATTCTGTCCCAGTTGCCCCTTTTCCAGGCCAGCTCTCTGCTGTGGCCAGGGAGTGCAGTGGAGGATGGCCCAAGTGCAGTGCTTGGGCCCTGCACCCCATGGGAGACCAGGAGAAGTACCTGGCTCCTGCCATTGGATCAGCGCGGTGCACTGGCCGCAGCGCGCCAGCCGCGGTGGCCATTGGAGGGTGAACCAACGGCAAAGGAAGACCTTTCTCTCTGCCTCTCTCTCTCACTGTCCAGTCTGCCTGTGAAAAAAAAAAAGATATTTATTTTGGGAGTGGGCATTATGCAGTGGGTTAAGCCACTGCTTGAGATGCCTCCGTTCAATACCAGAGTGCCAGTTTGAGTCTCAGTTATACCACTTGCAATCCAGTTTTGTGCTAATGTACCTGGGAAGCAACAGACAATGGTTCAAGTACTTGAGTCCCTGCCATGCATATGGGAAAACTGGGTAGAGTTCCTGGATCCTGGCTTTGTTCTGGCCCCATCCCAGCTGTTGTGGACACTTGGGGAGTGAACCAAAATATGGAAGATTTCTCTCTCTCTTTCCCTGTTTCTCCCTCTTCCTCTGTAACTCTGCATTTAAAACAAACAAAACATAATTTTTTAGAAAAAGATGTTTATTTTAGTGCAAAAGATTTTGAAATCCAGAGGCAGGCAATGTGGTATAGTGGTTTAAGCTGCTGCTTGGTATGCCCATGCCCTGCATTGGAGTGCTTGGTATGGACCCCTTTTCACTTCCAATCAGAACTAGAAGACAGATTTCTGGAAATATTACAGTCAGACCAAAAAAAAAAAAAAAAAAAAGAAGAAGAAACTAGAAAACTAAAAAGCATGGTTGGAGATCTACAAGATATTACAAAACAACCCAACATACGGATCCTAGGAGTTCTGGAAGGCATGGAAAGAGAGAAAGGATCAGAAGGCCTTCTTAATGAAATAATAACAGAAAACTTCCCCAATCTGGAGAAAGGAAGAGACATCCAAGTACAGGAAGTACACAGAACTCCCAATAGACATGACCAGAAAAGATCCTCATCACAAAACACTGTAGTAAAACTGTCCACAGTAAAAAATAAAGATCTTAAAATGTGCATGAGAGAAACACCAAATCACATTCAGAGAAAACCCAATTAGACTCACTGCAGACTTCTCATTAGAAACTCGACAAGCAAAGAGAGAATGGTAGGATATATTCCAAGTCTTAAAAGAAAAAAAAAAAAAAACCGTCAACCCAGAATACTATACCCTGCAAAGATATCATTTGTGAATGAAGGAGAAATAAAGATCTTCTACAACAAACAGAAATTGAATGAATTTGTAGTTACTCGCCCAGCCCTACAAAAGATGCTCAAGGATGTGCTAAATGAAAACACAGAAAAAGGAACATCACTATGAAAGAAGACAAATGCAGAAAATAACCCAGTAAAAGTACAAAGGAAACCCAAAGTACAAAATTAGGACTATTTAAAAAAATATGGCAGGGCAAAGTCAGTACTTAACAATAGTCACCCTGAATGTAAATAGTCTCGACTCCCCATTTAAAAGACACAGACTGACTGAATAGATTAAAAAAAGAAAACCCATCTATTTGCTGCCTACAAGAAAGACATCTTACCAACAAAATGCATGCAGACTGAAAGTTAAAGAATGGAAAAAGATACTAGAAACCAAAAAAGAGCTGGTGTAGCCATCTTAATATCAGACAGAAGAGACTTCAACACAAAAACTATTAAAGAGATAAAGAAGGACACCATATAATTATTAAAGGATCAATTCAACAGGAAGATGTGACTAATATAAATGTATACGCACCTAATTACAGGATACCTGGCTATCTAAAAGAAATGTTAATGGATTTAAAAGGGAGATACAGACTCAAAAACAGTTGTAATGGGGGACTTCAATATCCCACTTTCAGCAATGGGCAGATCAAGCAGACAGAAAATAAACAAGGAAACAATAGAATTAATTGACACTATAGACCAAATAAACCCTAGGAGATATATACAGAGCCATCCAACTGACAGCCACAGAATATATATTTTTCTTACCAATGCATGGAACTTTCTCTAGGATTGACCACATGCTAGGCCAGAAAGCAAGTCTCAGGAATTCAAAAGCAATGAAATCATACCATGCATCTTCTCAGACCACGATGCAATGAAGCTGGACATCAGCAACTCAGGAGTCTCTAGAACATGTGAAAACGCATGAAGAGTGAACAACATGCTCCTGAATGAACAGTGGGTCATAGAAGAAATCAAAAGAGAAATCAAAAAAATTCTGGAAACAAATGAAGATGACAATACAACATATCAAAACTTATGGGACACAGCAAAAGCAGTGTTAAGAGGAAAGGTGCCTACATCAAAAAATTGCAATTGGTGCCTACATCAAAAAATTGGAAGGCACCAAATATATGATCTATCAATGCATCTCAAGGATCTAGAGAAACAACAGCAAACCAAACCCAAAACTAGTAGGAGAAAAGAAAAAATTAGAAGAATCAACAAAATTGAAACAAAAAATAGAAAAGATCAGCAAAACACAGAGCTGGTTTTTTGGAAAAATGAACAAAATTGACACAACATTGGCCCAACTAGTCAAAAAAAGGAGAGAGAAGACCCAAATCAACAAAATCAGAGATTAAAAAGGAAACGTAACAACAGACACCACATAAATAAAAAGAATCATCAGAAATGACTACAAAGAGCTGTATGCCAACAAACTGGGAAACCTAGAAGAAATGAATAGACTCCTGGACACATAAAACCTACCTAAATTGAGCCATGAAGACATAGAAAACTTAAACAGACCAATAACTAAAATGGAAATTGAATCAGTAATAAAGACCCTCCCAACAAAGAAAAGCCTAGGACCAGATGGATTCACTGCTGAATTCTACCAGACTTTTTTTTTAACTTTTATTTAATAAATATAAATTTCCAAAGTATAGTTTATGGATTACAATGCCCCCCCTCATAATTTCCCTCCCACTCGCACCCCTCCCAACTCCCACTCCCTCTCCCATTCCATTCACATCAAGATTCATTTTCAATTATCTTTATATACAGAAGATCAATTTAGTATATGTTAAGTAAAGATTTCATCAGTTTGCACCCACACAGAAACACAAAGTGTAAAAATACTGTTTCAGTACTAGTTATAGCATTACTTCACATTGGACAACACATTAAGGACAGATCCCACATGAGAAGTAAATACACAGTGACTCCTGTTGTTGACTGAATTCTACCAGACATTTGAAGAAGAACTAACTCCAATTATTCTCAAGTTATCCAAAATAATTGAAAGGGAAGGAATCCTCCTAAATTCTTTCTTTGAAGTCAGCATCACTTTAATTCTTAAAGCTGAAAAAGATGCAGCAGAGAAAGAGAATTACAGACCAATTTCCCTGATGAACATGGACACAAAAATCCACAACAAAATTCTGACCAATGGAATCCAACAACACATCAGACAGATCATTCACCTGGACCACATGGGATTTATCCCTGGTATGCAGGGATGGTTTCACATTTGCAAATCAATCAATGTGATATAGCACATTAACAATCTGAGGAACAAAAACCATGTCGTTCCCCCTCTTCGTGGAGGAACGACACAGAACCCTGTGTTGTTCTTTCGTCTGCTCGGCCCTTCCCGGGTTTGCTGCTGGTTCTTCCCGGGTTGGCTACCGTCCCTTCCACCTCCGTGGAAGGGCGGTTCCCCCTGGCCACTTTCCCCACTTCTGTGGGGGAGCGGCACACCGCCAGCCGGCTCTCTCGGGGGCTGCACAGGTGTTCCTCTTAGATGTTCCCTGATGCATGTTGTCTCTCTCCTCCTTTATAGTCCTCTTCCACCGATCCCAACTCTGCTACCCACACGCCGAGTATGATGCTCTCCTCCAATCAGGAGCAGGTCCTGCTGTTTATTGGTTGAACTGGAGGCAGCTGTGTAGAAGCTGTTTCCTCCTCTCCCAGCGCCATATTGTGGGAGAGCAGATGCATAGAATAAGTCTTAATTCGAGTAACAGTCTAGTCCGAGTTGCTCCCCACAAAACCATATGATTATTTCAATAGATGCAGAGAAAGCACTTAATAAAATACCCTTTCATGATGAAAACTCTAAGAAAACTGGTTATAGAAGGAAAATTCCTCAACACAATCATGGCAATTTATGAAAAACCCATGGCCAGCATCCTATTGAATGGGGAAAAGTTGAAAGCATTCCCACTGAGATCTGGAACCAGACAAGGATGCCCACTCTCACCATTGCTATTCAATATAGTCCTGGAAGTTTTTGCCAGAGACAATAGGCAAGAAAAACAATGTACTTCTTGGCCATTTGTATATCTTTGTGAATAAATCTAATTGTCATTTTGTCCACTTTTATATTGGATTATTTAACTTTTTATTGTGATTTAATGGTCCTTAATGCATTCTGGATACTATACCCATTTTGGATTCATGATTTGCAGGGATTTCTTCCTATTCTGTGGATTGTCTGTTTTCTTAGTATTACCCTCTGATACACAAGCATTTTTGTTAAGATTTATTTATTTATTTTGAAAGTCAGGGTTACACAGAAAGAGAAGGAGAGGCAGAGAGAGAGAAAGAGAAAGAGAGAGAGAAAGAGAAGTCTTCCATTCACTGGTTCATTCCCCAATTGACTGCAATGGCTAGAGATGTGCCAATCAGAAGCCAGGAGCTAGGTGCTTCTTCCAGGTCTCCCACGTGGGTACAGGAGCCCAAGGACTTGGGCCATCTTTTACTGCTTTTCCAGGCTTTAGCAGAGAGCTGGATTGGAAGTGGAGCAGCCAGGACTTGAATCGGCACTCCTGTGGGATGCCAGCACTCCAGGCGGTGGCTTTACTGGCTATGCCCAGTGCCAGCCAGGCTTTTTTTCTTTTCTTTCTTTCTTTCTTTCTTTTTTTCTTTTCTTTCTTTCTTTCTTTCTTTCTTTCTTTCTTTCTTTCTTTCTTTCTTTCTTTCTTTCTTTCTTTCTTTCTTCTTTTCTTTTTTTTCTTTCTTTTTTTTTTTTTTTTTTTTTGACAGGCAGAGTAGACAGTGAGAGAGAGAGAGAGGAAGGTCTTCCTTTGCTGTTGGTTCACCCTCCAATGGCCGCTGTGGCCGGCGCACCACGCTGATCCGAAGGCAGGAGCCAGGTACTTCTCCTGGTCTCCCATGGGGTGCAGGGCCCAAGCACTTGGGCCATCCTCCACTGCACTCCCGGGCCACAACAGAGAGCTGGCCTGGAGGAGGGGCAACCGGGACAGAATCCGGCGCCCTGACCAGGACTAGAACCCAGTGTGCCGGTGCCGCAGGCGGAGGATTAGCCTATTGAGCCGTGGTGCCGGCCCAGGCTTTTTTTTTTTTTTTTTTTAAACAGAGAAAGTTACATTTGTTTGGGGCAAGATTATAATCCCAGAACTCAGATTCCAACAGCCTAGAAATGCGCTCTAAAGTTTTATAAGATTGTGACTGTACTGAAAGTGTAAAACCATAAGGAAATTGTGGTTACATAATTTTCTTTTCTTTTTTTTTTAAAGATTTATTTATTTATTTGAAAGGCAGAGTTGCAGAGAGAGAGAGGGAGAGGTGGAGAGAGAATCTTCCATCTGCTGGTTCACTCCCCAAATGGTCACAACAGCTAAAGCTGGGCCAGGCTGAAACCAGGATCCAGGAGCTTCTTCCAGCCTTCCACGTGAGTGCAGGGGCCCAAGCACTCAGGCCATCTTCTTCTGCTTCTCCTAAGCACATTAGCAGGGAGCTGGATCCAAAGTAGAGCAACTGGGACTTGATCTGGTGCCCATATGGGATATCGGCGTTGTAGGTAGTGGTTTTACCTGCTATGCCACAATGCCAGACCCATATAATTGTCTTGTCAGTAACTGAGACTGATACTAACAAGAGTCAAGCTGTCTTGTAAGAAAGAGTTTGGTTGTTGTTTCTTCTTGAGGTAACCTGGGAGAGCCAGGAGGTTTTATAAATGGTTAACAAAAGTTGGTGAATTGCAGTTTGGCTCCGTCCAAAGGTAAACACGTAACCCAGTTCAAAGGTTCAGCTGTGGATCTGTCTGCTATCTGGTTTAACAATGGTCTCCCGGCTCCCTTTTAAGTGCCTCAAACCAGTACTGCTTCATTTAAATTTTCTTCCTCAATGCTTTCTGCCAAGCAACCAGTTGAGGCCAGCCTCACTGATGGAAGAATTCATCAAAACAGTCAAAATGAACAGAGATAGACTAACTGAACAGCTAGAAATGAGGAAAGAGAAAGCAGAACACAGAGTCTGACTACTGCTACAACATGGACTGTACTCTGAAAGTTTTTCTGTAACAATAGTCCCTTCTTAGTTAGGCTGATTGTTCCATATGCTCGTAAAGGAGCACTGGGCAGGACAGTGAGAAGCTGTCCATTGCAATACTTTTATCTGCAATAATTTTATCTTCTGCAATACTTTTATCTGCAATCAAAGAAGCATACTTTTATCTGCAATAATTCCATAGTTAGTAGGAGTTTCCTATGATTTGGCAAGTTTTCCTAGGTAGGTGATTTGCCTCTCTGGGCAGAGCTGGGGAGTTTATATCACCTTCAGCTTAGGACTCTACCAAATGCCCTGGGGCCTCCCCCACACTACCCACTGACGGACTGACTATGACAAATCTTTGGCATTTGGGTGAAGGTTTCATCTTCAACTGCTTTGTGCTAGACAGGGGCGTCACATTGGCTCTGCCTAAGATTGTTAGTCTGCCTAGGGTTGGTGTATTTCAGGGTCCTGGCTGCAGAAATCCAAGAGTTGTAACCTCAGAGAAAAGAGGGTGATTCATTCTGGAAATGTTTGCCCATTTTATCCATAGGATGTAGGAGGCCTCCTCTGGAGGAATTTAATGTCAAAGGAATTGATATCTTTATTATATCACCATTTGGAAATGGGTTTTTCTATTTTCTGGAGGAGAAAAACTGAATTAGTTTGTTCAAAAGAGGAGAACCAAGAGTTAGGCCAAGGAGGAGAGATATTACAGGAAGCACTAGGGGCAGGAGCTAAAACAGAATTTATATTTTGAAATGTGAATTATTTGTTTTTAGGAGTTCTTGGCCAGAAAACACAGGCACAAAGTATACCCAGAATTATTGGGGCTATATATACAACATTCTATTTTAATGTGGGCACATGTTTCCCCTGGGGCAGCTGTGAGGCTATCTACTGCCATTCAGTTTTAGAGAACTGTTTCTCTCAGTAGAAAAACTGTATTTAACAAGTGCTGTTTTCTGGTCAGAAGTGGCAACATATAATGAGCTGGCTGCATCATGGTGGGCTGCCCAAAGGTGACCAAATTTGTCTCCTGTGATGTGTCACAAGTGCCTGTTATTCTCAGATACACCGGCCAACCTTGTGTGACAACGTTACAGCATTATGTATGAGAATAACAAGCGTCATACTGAGATAGCTTCTGTTTGGAAATGGGATTCCTCTCTAGGGTGTGTAGTTTTGTAACAGTAACACTCAGGCAATCAAGCTTGAGCACCTTTCCTTCATAAACTCTTGGCTTTACCTAATTTTGTATAGGATTGACACCATTGATATCATCTTGATTTTTATTCACTCCTTGTGATCAAGGTCCTTTTCTGAGCATAGCACTGATCAGTCATGTAGCTACGTTCTGTTTGTCCCTCATTGCCAGATTGGATCTGACCTGGTTGTTGATATAATCCTATGTCAAGGGGGAATATTTGATCTCCAGGAGTCAAGGTCAGAAACCCTTTCAGCCACATTTGAGCGAAAAAGAAGTTTTAGAAGGAGTGGTCCTTAGGCTAACTTTACCTAGAGTTTGTTGTTAAACTTAACTGTATCTGTTCTGTAGGCATGGGTCATTGCAAAGTGCCAGGCAGCATTATCCTGCTGGGAATTGTACTTCTGTAGCACAAAGCTCAGAAAGGAAAATGGATAGGAAACAAAATATATAACAAGAACATAGCCAATCAAGCTTGCATCTTAAAAACATTGAACAGGGTTAGAATCTAACAGCAGACATATTATAATTGACTATTCATGTAAGTACAACAGGAAAATTGATTAAACATATAGTAATCTCAGACTCAGAAAACTCTCAAAGTCTAACTGTAATGAACAATTATACTCTCAAAGCAGGTGTATTTTAGTTTGTTGATCATTTGTGTTAAGTATATTAACAAAAGTTGCTTTAACATATAATAATCCTATTGTGAGATGAACATATCCTTTTTTAAAAAAAGATTTATTTTATTGATTTGGAAGAGTTAGAGAGAAAGGTAGAGACAGAGAGAGAGGTCTTCCATCAGATGGTTCATTCCTCAAATGGCCACAATGGCTGGAGCTGAGCCAGTAGGAAGCCAGGAACTAAGAGCTTCCTTTGGGTCTCCCATGTGGGTGGCAGGGGCCCAAGCACTTGGGGCATCCTCTGTTACTTTTCCAAGTGCACCAGCAGGGAGCTGGCTCAGAAGTGGAGCAGCCAAGATTCAAACCGGTACCCATAAGAGATACTGGCGCTCCAGGCTGGGGCTTTAACCTGTTGTACCACAGCGCTGGACCCAGAACATATTCTTACTGAACTCATGTAAACAATGACACTGCCACAAAAAAACAAAAATCAGAGTATGTGGCTGTTGCATTTACTAATATCTCTATTTTGTTTCCTGCTACAACCAAGGTGACTCGAGTTTAAGGTATAGAGATGGAAAATACAGGAGCTAGTAGAGTGGCTGGGATCTTTTTCAAAGTAATGATCTTTTTTTTTTTTTTTAGAGATCATTTATTTGAGAGGTAGAGTTATAGACAGAGAGAGGGAGAGACAGAGAAAAAGGTCCTATATCCTCTGGTCCACTCCCCAAAGGGCCACAATGGCTGGAGCTGGGCTGACCTGAAGCCAGAAGCCTACTCTGGGTCTCCCATGTGAGTGCAGAGGCCCAAGCACTTGGGCCATCTTCCACTGCTTTCCCAGGCCACAGCAGAGAGCTGGATTGGAAGAGGAGCAGCCAGAACATGAACCAGAACTGTCGCTCCCCCTCTTCGTGGAGGAACGACACTAAACCCTGCGCTGTTCTTTTGTCTGCTCAGCCCTCCCCGGGTTAATCTGACGGATTCCAACCTGGCTTACGTGTCTCCGCATTTAGCTTTTCGCCTTTTGCTCCCCGGGCTGACTTGAAGAATCCCAACATAGCTTACGTCTCCGCCTCAGCCTGCCCCCACGGCTTCACTTTCCCTAACATATTTTTCTCTACCCGGTATGTTTCCCTAAATTTCTTCTAACAATATTCCCCTCTCATTTCTTCTGGCCTCTCCCCACAGTCCGTATCCGAGTCTATGCCTAGGCTTTCAATAGCTTCTTCCGGCACCTTTTCCGTCCGGCTTTTCCCTAGGCTCTTTGCTAGTCTCTCTCTCTGGTATTTTCCCGCTTCTTCCTGCTTCTTCCCTCCTAGGTTTCCTATCCGAGTCACGGCACCATTATGTCGCTCCCCCTCTTCGTGGAGGAACGACACTAAACCCTGCCTAGGCTTCCTATCCGAGTCACAGCACCATTATGTCGCTCCCCCTCTTCGTGGAGGAACGACACAGGACCCTGCGCTGTTCTTTTGTCTGCTCGGCCCTCCCCGGGTTTGCTGCTGGTTCTTCCCGGGTTGGCTACCGACCCTTCCACCTCTGTGGAAGGGCGGTTCCCCCTGCCACTTTCCCCACTTCCGCGGGGGAGCGGCACACCGCCGGCCGGCTCTCTCGGGGGCTGCTCAGATGTTATTCGGATGTTCCCCTTAGATGTTCCTGGTGCATGTTGTCTCTCTCCTCCTTTATAGTCCTCTTCCACCAATACCAACTCTGCTACCCACACGCTGAGTACGCTGCTCTCCTCCAATCAGGAGCAGGTCCTACAGTTTATTGGTTGAACTGGAGGCAGCTGTGTAGAAGCTGTTTTTCCCTTCTCAGCGCCATGTTGTGGGAGAGCAGATGCATAGAATAAGTCTTAATTCCAGTAACAGTCTAGTCCGAGTTGCTCCCCACACAGAACCTATATGGGATGCTGGGATCACAGGTGGAAGCTTTACCCACTATGCCACAGCACTGGCTCCCAAAGTAATAATTTTTGCTCTTTCAGAGTCAGCCTTCCCAAGCAGTCAGAACTTAAAACAAGACAGCAGAGACCATAGAGCACCTTAAAGACTGTGAGAGAGGCCAAACTGAAGGATAGTGTTGTCTGTGAAAAGACTAGGTCTCCCATTCTACAAGTTGATATTGGGACTAGAAAAAGGAAGAGTAGACACTTCTTTTTTGGGTCTGCGGATTAAACTGATCCCAATTAAGGCCAGTGTCCCATTCGTCGAAATGACCTGAAAAAGGGACAAAAGATGGCACATCAAGGGGCAGGGAAAACAGGTGTCCACTTCAATGGGGCATCTTGCCCACTGAAGCAGAGCTACTGGCACTTCTCTGGCTTAAAGAAGGCCCAGCGCTTCCTCCAGTACAGTCTCTAACATGCAGTAGCCATTCCAGATCTGGAAGAAAGGGGCGAAAAGTTATACTCATCCTTTAAGTACCAAAGTCTCTCAGCCCAGGATGGCTCTGGACAAGGTGTTCAGGCAAAGAAGTAGAGAACGCAGTAGCCTTTGTGAAGGACAAAGGGATCCTGCCAATGGGTTGGAGGGGACCCTCACTCTGAGGGCAATGAGTACTGAGTATCCAAGGACAGGCACCTTCCAATTCCACCAGAGAGCCTCCCTAGCCACGAATCAGACAAGCTGTTCTCTGAGAATCGGAGAGAAAAAACACAGAGAAGCAGGGTCCTTACCCTTGAGGGCAATGGGTACTTAGTGTCTGAGAACGGGGTCCTTCTGATTCCATCAGAGAGTCTCCCTGGCCAAGAATCGTCAGTGGTCCCTGCATTGGTGAGCCACTCTCTAAGGACCAGAGACAGAGGAGCAGGAAGGGCTAAGCGTGATCAGGGAGCCAACAGCTTGTGTGGGTTTGCTCAGATGGCTGCTTCTGCCACTGCTGTGGCTATTGTGCCACATGCTGGAGCTTGGTTTCCTGTGATAAGAGAAGTCCTCACTCACACAGGCCACCAGAATGTTGTGGGAAGTAAATAATTGAGGGTGGTGTCATGAGTGGTGAAATAATTCACAGAGCAGTCAAAGTGAACAGAGGTGCATTTACTGAATACGTTGCAAGGAAACAGAGGGCAAACGAGATAGGTAGGAACTAACTACTCCTGCAACATGGACTGTCATTTGAAGGGCTTGTAGCAACAGTCCTGTCTTAGGATGACTGCTGCCATATCATTGCAAGGCAGCAGTGGGTAGAATAGCCAGACGCTATTGATTGCAATAAGGATTACAAGCCAGGAAGCCTACTTGTAACTGCAATATTTTCACACTTAGGGTGAGTTTCCTAGGGCCCAGCAGGTTTTCTCAGATAGATTATTTGCATCTATGTATGGACAGAGCTAAGGAATTTATACAGCCTTTAGCTTAGGGACTCCACCAAAGGCCCTGGGATCACCCTCTATGCTTTTCCCTTTAGACTGAAATCTTTTCCGTAGGAAAGTGTTGATTGATTTAAGAATTAGAGCTCCTATGTGTCTGGGGTAGATCTGTCTCAAGAAGTCGTGTCTCTCATTAGGGGTATATAAGGCAACTGTTCACAGCAAACATTTTGGGGCTTTAAAACACATTTGAGCAATAGGTGGTAATTGCAAAGCCAGAGCTGGTCAGAAGTAATTTGTAATGTGAGATGAACAAGAAGTCCAGTGAGGCTCAACATTTTCCAGATATTGGGCTACCATTATTGTTGTTTAAGCAGTAGTTGTGAAGAATTGAGATACACAAACAGTAAGCAATTAAAGGCAAAGACAAAACAAGCAATTATAATTAGCAAAAGAATCATTTGTAATCATGACTTCAGGAATGTCCCTATTCCTGACTTGGTAGGAAGGTAGACTAGCTAAATATGTCAGATAATTTAAGTTAGTTCTAGGGAACTAGATATAAAACTGGAATGTCCCTTTAGCAGTATGGTGAGTTTAAGGAAGTTAGTGGTTTCTAATTTAACCTGTGAGGTTGTATTAATCCAAGTACAACTAGAAATGTTAAAGAAAGTAGAAGTCAAGGGCTGGAGCTGTGGCGTAGCGGGTAAAGCCAACACCTGCAGTGCCGGCATCCCCTATGGGAACTGTTTTGAGTCCCGGCTGCTCCATTTCTGATCCAGCTTTCTGCTATAGCCTGAGAAAGCAGTAGAAGATGGCCCAAGTGCTTGGATTTTTCTTTTCTTTTCTTTTCTTTTCTTTTCTTTTCTTTTCTTACAGGCAGAGTGGACAGTGAGAGAGAGAGACAGAGAAAAAGGTCTTCCTTTTAGCCGTTGGTTCACCCTCCAATGGCCGCCACGGCCGGCACACCGTGCTGATCCAATGGCAGGAGCCAGGTGCTTCTCCTGGTCTCCCATGGGGTGCAGGGCCCAAGCACTTGGGCCATCCTCCACTGCACTCCCTGGCCACAGCAGAGAGCTGGCCTGGAAGAGGGGCAACCGGGACAGAATCCAGTGCCCCGACCGGGACTAGAACCCAGTGTGCTGGCGCCGCAAGGCGGAGGATTAGCCTAGTGAGCTGCGGCGCCGGCCCCAAGTGCTTGGATTTCTGCACATGCATGGGAGACCTGGAAGAAGCTCCTGGCTCCTGGCTCCTGGCTTCGGATCAGCACAGCTCCAGCCGTTGCGGCCATTTGGAGAGTGAACCAGAGGATGGAAGAGCTCTCTCTAACTCTGCCTTTCAAATAAACACATAAATCTGTGTCATGGCATAGCAGCTTAAGTTGCTGCCTACTATGCCATCATCCCATTTGGGTGCCAGATGGAGTAATGGCTGCTCACTTCTGATCCAGCTTCTTGCCTAATGGCCTGGTAAAGCAGCAAAAGATCAACTCAGTGATTGGGCCCTGGCCACCCACATGGCAGACCCAAAAGAAGCTCCTGGCTTCAGCCTGGCCCAACCCTGGGTGTTGTGACCATTTGGGGGAATAACTCAGAGGATGGAAGATCTCTCTCTCTTCTTCTTCTTCTTCTCTCTCTGTAATTCTGCCTTTCAAATAAATAAATGAGTCGTTAAAAAAAAGATGCAAGTCAATGAAGATATTATCAGAGCATTTATGAGAAAACCAATGAGTCTCACTGTAAAAGACTTAAGAACCAGCATTCCCAATATCACAAATGAATGTCAGAAACTGCTATTGTCTCTGACTTAGGGTAGTAGATAAACCATACATGCATGACTCCAAGTCTTTGGAAGAGCTGTCTAGTCAGATTTTGTCTGTTTCAAATCTAGATCAAGAAGATCTGAGGTCTGCTCTAGTTGAAGATCCCCAGTGCTTTGGGAAGTCCCCTCAGGACTGGGAGTGAGCATTCCCTGCAGGTCTGAGGAGACAGAAAAGAGAACAGCCTGAGAAAGGCTTCAGTAATGGATCCGTGCCCATATTTTCTGGGGTTCCCTCACCCACAAAAATGATACTGTTCTGTGTACAGGGATTATTTTCCTAGCTGTCTTCTTTTTTTCCAAAAGTTTTAATTTTTATGGTTTTGTTGCTTTTGCTTTTGTTGATGTATCTAAGAAATCATAGTAAAAATTTACTCATTTTTTTAAATATTTAATAAAATTCAATTTTTTGTTTTATTTATTTGAGAGATTCTATCTCTATCTCTCTCTATCTCTCTATCTCTATCTCTATCTCTATCTCTATCTCTATCTCTATCTCTATCTCTATCTCTATCTCTCTCTCCTGTCCTCTGGTTCATTTCCCCAAAGCCTGCATGCAACAGCCAGGGTTGGGCCAGGCCAAAACCAGGAGCTAGAAATTCAATTCAGGTCTCCCACATGATTGACAGGGACCTGAGTATTTGAGCCATCACCTATGCCTCCCAGGGTGCTCACTAGCAGGAAGCTAGAATTAGGAGTGTAAATGGGACTGGAGCCCAGGTACTCTGATACAGGGTGCCGGTGCTCCAAGTGGCATCTGAATTACTGTGTCAAATGCTTGCCCCTTAACATTTTTATATCTTTAGTTCTACATTTATGTCAATGCTACCTTTTTAAAAAAGATTTATTTATTTATTTGAAAGAGTTTCACACAGACAGAAGGAGAGGCAGAGAGAGAGGGAGAGAGGGAGAGAGAGAGAGACTCAGTGAAGGGATGGGGGAAAACTATCTTTTATCTGCTCCTTCACTCCCCAAATACTGCAACAGCCAGAGCTGGGCCAGATGCAAGTCAAGGCCCAGAATTCGATCTCCAAATGTAAATGGCAGGGATCTAAGGACTTGGACCATTACTTGCTGCCTTCAAGGGTGTGTATTAGCAGGAATCTGGATCAGAAGTGGAGTAGCAGGGTCTTGAACCAGACACTCCGATAGGGGGTGCTGTGCCAAACACCCACTCCATGATATTTTTTCCTTTTTGTTTCAGACTATTCATTGACAGTGTGTAGGTACAAGTACACAATCTATATTTGTATATTGGTCTCATATCTTTACCTTTGCTGAACTTATTAGTTCTTACAGTTTTTTTTTACTGCATTCTGTAGACTCTTCTTGTCAAAGGAAAATGATAGTTTTGCTGCTTCCTTTCCAATTCAGATTTTTTTTTGTCTTGCCTAATTATTCTGGTTAGCACCTCAAGTACTAGATTGAATAAAAATGATAAAGCAGGTACAGTGTCTCTTCCTGATCTCAGGGAAAGCATCCAGTCTTTTCCCATTAAGTTGAGGCTGTGGGTTTTGTGTAGATGTCCTTTATCTGATGGAGGAACGTTTCTTCCGTTCCTAGTTTGTTAAGTGTTTTTATCACGAGAGGGTTTGATTTTGTCAAATGCTGTTCTTTTGCAACTATTTAATGATTCTGTGGGTTTATCCTACTTACAGGGCTTTCTCCCCCTCTCAGCTGCTGGGGTTCTGTGTTGTCTGTGCTGGTGGCTGCATGTCTGCACCTCCCACGCAGATCCACGGCGACCCTCCTCCTTCCACAGAATCTCCTCTGCAGTTTTCTCTCCAGCTCTCCTCTGAGAAGGCGCTGCCTCCACTTGTTTGGTACTATTTTCCTCTAGCCTAGAGCAGTACACCCTTTCCCTATGCCACCATCTTGGAATCTCCTTACATGTTTCTGACAGCTACTAAAGTTGAAGATGTTTTAATATCTCTTATTTAAGCACATTTTTAATTTTTCCATGTGCGTTGCATGTCGGTGCTCTTTGATCATTTCTTACAATCTCATTTGTCTTTCTTGTTAATTTATGGCAACTCCTTACATGTTGCATATCTATTTCATGTTACTTATGAATATTATAGATTTATGGTTTCCAAGTTCATAAAAACTAATGCTATGTAACTGCATTAAATTACTTTTGACTAAGATTTTAGCTTAAAAGGATATAAAACTCAGTGACTTTGTTTTTAGGTCTAAGGCAAAGTGAAATATTTCCCATCACAACTTTGACACATTTAAAATTATATTCTCAGATTCTACTGATGCTTTTTTGCTAAACAACTGATTATAAAGTAACTAAAAATTTCTGGTTGCTAAAGCGATCATTATGAATATGTTCCATAACTGTCCATGCTTGCTTCTGGTCTCCTTCAATTATACACTAAGCAGCTTCCGCCCACTGAGCAGAATTGCCATTTCCAAAGGAAATGCTTTGATAGTATGTGTCTCTCAGTGAATTTTAATGTTTCATTTAAGTTGTTGAATTTAATGGAATAAAATTATTTTAACATTTCCTTAATATATACTTAAATATCTGTAAAATCTTAAGTTAATTCCCCTTTTTGATCCTCTTGCTTTTCTCTCGGTTTTTGTTGATTAATCTGGCTATGGACTTGCCAACTTCATTGATCTTCCCACATAAATAGCTTTCATTTTTATATATTGTTCTGTAATGCTTTTTTTTTTAAAGATTTCTTTACTTATTTGAAAGTTGGAGTAACACAGAGAGAGAAGGAAAGGCAGAGGCTGAGGCAGAGAGAGAGAGAGAGAGAGAGAGAGAGAGAGAGAGAGGTCTTCCATCCTCTGGTTCACTCCCTAAATGACTGCAAAGGGCAGAGCTGAGGTGATCTGAAGCCAGGAGCCAGGATCTTCTTCTGGGTCTCCCACATGGGTTCAGGAGCCCAAGGGCTTGGGTCATCTTCCACTGCTTTCCCAGGCCATAGCAGAGATCTGGATTGGAAGTGGGGCAGCTGGGACTCAAACCGGCGCCCACATGGGATGCTGGCACTGCAGGTGGCAGCCTTACCCGCCACACAACAGCGCCAGCCCCAGTGCTTTTTTTTTTTTTTTTTTTTTTTTTTTTTAAGATTTATTTACTTATTTAAGAGGCAGAATTACAGAGAGAAGGAGAGACAGAGAGAAAGATCTTCCATCTGCTGGATCACTCCGCAAATGGCCATAACAACTGGGACTGGGCCAATCTGATGCCAGGAGCCAGGAGCTTCTTCCAGGTCTTCTACGTGGGTACAAGGGCCTAAGCACTTGGCTATCCTCTGCTGCCTTTCCAGGTACATTAACAGGGACTGGATCAGAAATAGAGCAGTTGGACTTGAAATGACACATGTATCGGATACCGGTGCTGCAGCCCCGGCTCTAACCTGCTGAGCCACAGCACCAGTCTCATGTATTGCCTTTTTTTTTTTTTTTAATTGTACCTTAGTGTCATTTAATATTTAACTTTTTATTTAAAAAAATTTTTAAAAACAGGATGCAACCAAGCATTGTGCACTGCATTTGGTGTTTTATTATTATTATTTATTTGAGAGGTAGAGTTCAGACAGTGAGAGGGAGAGACAGAGATAAAAGTCTTCCATATGGCTGGTTCACTCCCCAAATGGCTATAACAGCCAGAATTGGGCCGATCTGAAACCAGGAGCCAGGAGCTTCTTCCTGGTCTCACATGTGGGTGCAGGGGCCCAAAGCACTTGGGCCATCTTCTACTGCTTTCCCAGACCATAGTAGAGAGCTGGATAGGTAGAAGGGCAGCTGACACTAAAACCTGCACTCATATAGGATGCTGGCGGTGCAGGCGGAGGATTACTTACTGCACCACAGAGCTGACCCCCTTAATGTTTGACTTTTCAATTTGAGAAGCAGAGACACATAGAAAGACTGACAGAAAAGAACTCCCATCTGTTACTTCGCTCCCTAAATGACCACAGAGACAGATCTAGGCTAGGCCAGGGCCTAAACTGGGAAGTGGGAGTTCTACCCCCAAGTCTTCCACATGTGTGGCAGGGACACAATCACTGAAGCTGTAACTATTGCCTATAATTGAAGCTATAACTGTCCACATTAACAGGAAGTTGGAATAAGGCACTATAGCTTGGAATTGAACGGGCATTCCAATATCGAATGCCGGTGTCCTAATTGGCATCTTAATTAGGCTATATGTCCATCCTTATTGTCTAATGCTTTTCTTCTTTCTAGGAGATACTTCAACAAATTCACAGGAAATGGAATTAAAACAAATTTATTTTGGTACAAAAAAATTGACATTGTATATTGAAAAGTTCATGAATATGTATCAGGAGAAAACTATGCATAAATTTCAAATATTTTTGCACCAAAATAAATATATTTCAATTCCATTTTCTATGTTCTTTTTGAAGTATCCTCATGATTTGTTGATTTTTGCTGTTGTTACTGACCCCAGGTTCTTTGACTCCATTGCAATGGAAATTGACAAGAGGCCACACACACCACTTAGACACGGCTTATTGGGGGCTTATGCTTGAACACAAAGGAGATTGCATGGTGGGAAGAGGTTCTATTACCAACTGGATCTCCCACAGGAGCTGGACAAGGGTTTTTATTGAGTTGTGGAGACACAGCCATGCCCTTTCAGTCACCAGCTTGTCCCACTCAGTACACAGCTCTTTGGTTTGTGTCTGGCTTGGTGTTCTGCCCAGGTGTGATTGTTTTGTTTGAACATGACACACTAAAAATGATAATGTTGTTCGTTACCTCGGTGAGGTCCTATGTCACTTGTAATGAGCTATTCTGGGCATGTGTGCAGGTTGGGCAAGTCCCTATTAGGGCAGCAGGAGGTTTTTCATGGTTAGGGTCTGGATGCTTCCTGCTCCTGATTGGGTTGGGGCTGCGGATGGACACATATCAGGTTGGGTGGGTCTTGATTTTGTGAATTTGATTTCAATGCTTTCTCATTCTCCCTAAGAAATTTTATCCTCCTTGTTACTAAGGAGAGTGGCCTGAAAGTCTCATCTCTTGCAGCGGCTGCCTGCTGAAGAACAACAGTTGACCCTACATCCTGGAAGCATAAGAATGCCTTGTTCTCTGTTCTTTCTTTTTTTCTAAAATTTACTTGTTCATTTGGAAGAGAGGGGTCTTCCCCATCTGCTGGTTCATGCCCCAAATGGTGGCAAGTCAGATCTGGGCCAGACTGAAACCAGGAGCAAGAAACTCCATTTGGGTCTTTCACATGGGTGGCAGGGGCCCAAGTGCCCAGGACACCATCTACTGCCTTCCCATGTGTGTTAGCAGGAGTTGGATTGAAAGTGAAAGAGTCAGGACTCAAACTGACACCCTGGGATGTTGGCATTGTAAGCAGTAGCTTAACCAGGTGTATCATAATTCCAGCCCCTCACTCTGTGTTCTAATGACCAATAGTTAGTTACTTCTGCTGGAGGGATGAGTTGCAAGGCCCAGGCTAGACATGGAACTGTTTGAGCCTAGAAGATCCAAATCTTACCAAAAGGTTAAAAAGATATGTTTCAAAGACTGGTAATAGCAGGATAGCAACCAAGGGTCCTATAAGGGGTAAAAACCAAGTAAGACTGGTGATGGCCTTTTTAACAGTTTCCCAAATAGTGGAGTCTGCATCTTTTTGTTGTCTAAGCTTATGAAGCCATCTAGCCTGTTGTAGCTTTAATCTTCACCTTGACTTCCCTGTGTGTTTATCTAAGTACAATAAGAGATGTTAGTTACTGTGTAGATTCTACACTATTGAGGAAGAAAATAGTCCAGGGCTATGCAATTGTCTAAAACTCTGTTGGATGCGGAGTTGAACAATACTTCTACATTTTTGAGGTCTCAATGGTATGAGATGTTAGAATTTCTATAGACTTGATTAAATTTCAGATGATCAGTTTTTGGTAAGTGAAACCCCCACAAGGAGCCACTAACCCTGTTGTTAATTACAGCCAAATTTAAACCAATGACCTCCTAGTCCTTCCACTTGAAAATCAGAGGGTTATAGTTTGTGGGCTATGAATAAAGATTGCCTGAAACCCCAACACCCCAACAGTGGCTTGAGAATTGTTGAGGCATTGATGGATAGTTAATAAGAGTGGGGAAGTACATGAGGGCTGAGGCCTTTTGTAATATAGGAACTTGTTAAGAGAGGACCCAAAACAAGCTATTCCAGGCAAGTGTTCACACTCGCTTAGAAGAGGAAGAATTTAGGGCCTCGCTTAATTGAGTTCTCCAATCCTCTGAGTTGCCCTCCCGGATCTGATTACAACAGACTCCCATAATAGCTAAGCCTCTTTCCAGTAGGAACTCTCTTGGGAAGTTTAGGTACTCTGTATATCATTTCCCAAAATCCCTCTGGGTTGTTTGTTTCTGACCACATCTTACGTTGGCCAAGCCAAAGCCTCCTATCTTCCTTTGGGGTGCGAGTGAGTTCAGCTATGGCAACACTGGGCTGAAGCATTTAGTTGGATAGGATATATAGTTTCATTGGTATCACTGCGATGTGGGACACAAGGAGCAACAAGAGATGTCTTCTTATAAGGGGAAGAAGGGTATAAGCCTGGGGAAGGAAGTACTTTCACCACTAATTCAACAGCAATGGGAAAATCAGATCAGGATAAAAGACCACTGGGGCCCCAGAAACACATTTATATATAAAGCTATGGGAGCAAGGGCATAGAATGTCCAGCTATGACATGATTGAAGATAGATGTAACATATCCAACTGCTAGTTTTTTTTTTTTCCCTCAGCTATTATGCAATAAAATTGGACAACAGAGTTAGTTTCCTCGGGGTGTCCTACAGCAGTGGCCCAAAGATTTAATAGGCATGTCAGAATTATAACCATTTTAGGCTCATCAAGGAAAAAAGAGATGCTTCCCAGGGCATGCCAGTTGAGAAAGCGAGCAAAATGATTAGTACTGGGAAGAAAAACATGAGGTGTATGGATCACCGTGCTTAGCTGTCCTTTTCTGGAAGCAGTAGTTCAGGTCCTCTCCTGGTTCACAGCAGCAGATGGTGTCCTAGGGAGGCGCCTTTAGGGCTTTAGAAAAGCACTGTTGTAGTCAGGAGAGGTGGACCCAGCTGCAGACCACTTCAAGTTTTACTGCAGTGGAGGTGGCCAAGAATATTTGAAAGGATCCTTTCTATTTTTGGATAACTTGTCTTCTTTTTTAAACTTTGGTTTAATAAATATAGATTTCAAAAGTACAACTTGTGTATTATAGCAGTTTTCCCCCCATAACCTCCCTCCTACCTGCAAACCATCCCAGCTCCTACTCCCTCTCCCATCCCATTCTTCATTAAGATTCATTTTTAATTATTTTTATGTACAGAAGATCAACTTAGTATATACTAAGTAAAGATTTCAACAGATTGCACCCACACAGACACACAAAGTATAGAGTACTGTTTGAATACTAGTTTTACTGTTAATTCTCATAGTGCGACACATTAAGGGATAACTTGTGTTTAGGGGACCTGTCTCTCCAAGATTTATGTAGAACCTGGTTCCCTAGCTGAACTCAGGTATTGGAAGATGTCTCCTTGTCAGGTGCTGGCAAAGCCCACTTTGCATATTCCATGATGGTTCTCTGGACCTGTCCTGGGTTAATTATATGGCTTAAGGTCTGATGCAATTCTCCCTTTGTGAGGAGGTGAGTGGTAAGGAAAGATCTTCCATTTCAAAGCAGCTAAGATCTAGGATTCTACAAGGAGCAGTGAGAATCCCAAGGAATGTTTGAGAGAGTATTTTGGTTCATGATTCATGGGTTTCTTGGCAGAACTTAGCTAATGTTCCTAAGGATGTGATTCCAGAAGTTAGGGTCCCATATCTAGGGAGGTGGGGAATCTGGGTAACATTTGCTGCAAAGGAAAGTACATTATTGCTTTGGAGGGATCTGGGGCATGCAGAAGGAGGGATTATCTCCCTTAAGAGAAGTTTACAAACTTCTATTGCCCTCTCAGTGCAGGTAGTGAAGGCCTCCAACCCTCCTGTGAAGTTATCAATGGAGGCATTGAATCCTGATCCAGGCAGCATTTGAGTAAAATCCATGAGCCAATCTTTTCCTGTTTTTTTCCCTCTGTGTTGAGCTGATTTTATCAATGAAGTCAAGATAGGATGATGGTTTGGGGGATTATTATAGGCATAACATTTCATAGGATAAGGTCACCTGCTTTCTGATCTTTCTGGGCCTTTCTCTGTAAGGATTTTATGGACCAGTTTCTACAGGGTAACTCCCCCTTCATGGGTGGCATCACAGAGGAGTTTAATGAGCTTTCCATTGATCTGGCCCTGGGATAAGAACCTTACTATTTTTAATGAAACATCTATCATCTTCCTTCCCATACCCTAACCTTTTAGCCTTCACACATTTTTGTTGGCTGTGCTGGGGACAGGTAAAGAGCTTGGAAGGGTCTATCATAAAAGCTAGCATCTATGAGGTCCCTGAGCTTGGTCTTATTTAGTGGCTTTGTCTGGTTCACAATGTACCCTTATTTGTGGTGGCCCACACAGTGAATGACAGCCACCTGTTGAGGAAGTTGAACTTCATCTGAAAAGGCAGTATTAGATCTTTTTGATTTATAGGCAACTTTTTGGCTATTAACTTTCCTCCTTTCTTCCATATATAGTATCATGGTCATGCAGTACTGGAAACCCTTAGTTAATTGCTTTGATTTCTCCCAATTGTAAGACCAAAATCATTGCTATCAGCTCTGATTTTGGGGCTGAAGTTTGAAATGGGAGTGTTTCTGAATCTATGGTATCAGTTAAACTCAACAAAACCGTCATGTGCCCTGGACTCTTCCCTTCACAAAACTCTGCCATTGGTGTACTACTCAGCATTTGGTTTCTTGAGGGGCTCATTCTAGAAGTGAAACCTGCTGGAATAGGTTTGTCCTATAGTCTCAACACATTGTTTGTAGAATCTCCTCATTTGTGTCCAGAAACAGTGTGGATGGGTTTAGAATTTGATAGACCTTTCAGGTAATGTTGGGTGTTTCTAATAGAAGACCTTGGTATTTAGTTAATCTGTCAGCTAATTATGTCCTCTGATCTCTAGTACTGTTTGCACCTTGTGAGGGATTGGTACCTCTATGGGTTGTCCTTGCATTAATTTAGAAGTCCTGTTGACCAGAAAGGCCATGGAAGCTATTGCACTTAGGAAGCTGAGTCATCCCTGAGCCATTAAATCCAACTGTTTTGAAAAGTAGGCCACTGGTCTCCGGAGAGGCCCTAGCCTCTAAATCTGAACTCCCAAGGAAATTCCTAACCTTTCATAGACATGAAGAATGAATGATTTTTCTGTTTGTGAGTCCCAGAGCCCAGAGGTTGGTCCAGCTACACCTTTTGGGTTTCAAAGGCCTGCTGCCATTCTGGGTTCCAGTACAGAGGTTCTTGATCTTCATCCTTTAGCATCTCAAGTAGGGGTCTTCCATGAACCTATATTTGGTATCAAAGGCAACAGAAACCTGGTATTCCCAGAAATCCTTGAAATTTTTTCCTAGTTTTGGGGACTTTTAAGGAAATAATTGCTTGTTTCTGTTCAAAAGCTAGGGCAGAACATAAGATCCAAGGTCAAAATAAAAGTTAGGCGTTAGATATTGGTAAGGAAATCAGAGCTTTTGGAGGAAGACTATATCCTTGTTCATCCAAGAAATTCAAGGTTTTTATACTGTAGTCAGAGTCTCACCAAGAGGGGTTGGCAATCAGCAAACCATCTACAATTCTACATATTATAAGAGAGTACAATTTTTTTTAAAGATTTATTTTATTTATTTGAAAGACAGAGTTACAGAGAGAGGTAGAGACAGAGAGAGAGGTCTTCCGTCCGCTGGTTCACTCCCCAGATGGCCGCATTGAACGGCCGGAGCTGTGCCAATCCGAAGCAAGGAGCCAGGAGCTTCTTCCGGGTCTCCCACGTGGGTGCAGGGGCCCAAGCACCCAGACCATCCTCCACTGCTATCCCAGGCCATAGCAGAGAGCTGGATGGGAAGAGGAGCAACCAGGACTAGAACCAGCACCCATATATGATGCCGGCGCTTCAGGCCAGGGCTTTTAATCTTCTGTGCCACAGCACCGGTCCCAAGAGAGTACAATTTTTATGGTGAACTTTCTTACTTCTCTTGCTAGGCCATTCCAAAATAGGTGAGGTCTGTCTTTGAAATTCTGAGAGGGCACAGTCCAGGTACATTGTGTGGCCGCCTATGTATCTGGGTTTTTCCACTTGAAGACACAAGTGTATTGGGACTCTGAATAAAGGGCAACATAAAAAAGTTGTCTTTTAAGTGAGCACACTATAGTATTTGGCCTCTCCAGGTATTTGAATGAGTGTCTGGGTCCTTGGTGACAAGGGGCCATCTTCTACACATAGTGGGTTGAGGTGCAGCCTGAGACATTGGTATCCAATATGGATGCCAGTTTATGTCCCAGAAGCTTTACTTCCAATCCAGCTCCCTTGCTAATGAGCCTGGACAAAACAATGGAGGATGGCTCAAGTGGTTGGGCCTCTGCATTCTTGTGTGAGGTCTGGAAGAACCTCCTGGCTCCTGGCTTCAGTGTGGCCCAGGCCTAGCTTTTGTGGTCATTTGGGGAGTGAACCAGAGGATCTATTTCTCTCTCAGTGTCTCTCCCCCTCTCTGTGTAAATCTGTCTTTCAAATAAATAAATTAAAAAAAAAACCCGCTTCTATTGGTGTGTAATGCTATAAATTCCTTCTAAATACTGCTTATGGTGTATTCTACAAATTTTGACATATTTTTAGAGTTTCAGTTCTAAATTTTTCTAATTTCCCTGTAGACTTATTTTATTCATTGGTTATTTACAAGTATGTTTTTAGTTTTCAAGTTTTTTTTTTATTTTGCAGATATCTCCCTGTTTTTGATATCTGATATATTAAAAACTTTTAAAATTTCTTTCATAATCCAGAATATATGGCTTAGCTTTGGCAATATTACAGTTTCAGTTAACAGAATGCATTTTATTGTCCTTGAATAGACTGTCCTATAAATGTTAACTAAGTCAATTTCATTAATAGTGTTGTTCAAAGTCTTCAATATCTTTATTGATTTTCTATCTACTTCCATTAATTATTGAGAAATGGGAAATGAAATCTCTGACTCTGAAAATGGGTTTCTATACTTGTATTTCTCCTAGAAGTTTGTCAGTTTTCTTCTCTTTCATTTTTGCCTATTTTCGTTTTTAAACTCTGCTTTTAATGCAGCAACTTCATGTGTAACAAAGCTTTGTTTTTAAATGTGTAAATGTTTAGGAATATTATGTGCTTCTGATAAATTGATCCTTTTATCATTATAAAACTGTCCTCTTTGTCCCTGAAACTATTCTTTACTAGGAATAAACCCTGATAGTACTAATGTCCCTACAGCTTTTTTTGGTTGACATTAACATGGTATTTTTAAAAAGATTTATTTAATTTATTTAAAATGCAGAGTGAGAGAGAGAGGGTGAGACAGAGAGAAAGAGACCTTCCATCCTCTGGTTCATTTTCCAAATGGCTGCCACAGCCAGGGCCAGGCCAGGCCACAGCCAGGAGCCAGGAACTCCATCTGGGTATCCCACATGGATTGCAGGGGCCCCAATTACTTGGACCATCTTCCACTTCTTTCCCAGACACATTAGCCAGGAGCTGGGTCAGAAGCAGAGCAGCCAGGACTCGAACCAGTGCCCTGATATGGGATGCCAACATTATAGGCCATGCCTGTAATATTGGCCCCAAGATAATATTTTTTTTGTTTAATCTATTTATGACTTTGCATTTAAAGTTGGTTTATTGTAAGTAGGACATTGTTGAGTATCATTTATTTTATCCAATATTACAATCCGCATATTTTAATTGGAGATGTTGAGATTATCCACTTTGATGAGAATTTTGAAATATTTGACCTCAAACCTATCATCTTGCTATTTGCTTTCTGTTTGTGCCAATTGTTCTATGTTAACTTTTTAATTTTTCTGGTTAGTTGAATATATTTATTATTCTATGTTGTCTCTATTGTTGGCTTATTAGCTAAAAGTCTTTGAATGTTTTTAGGCATTATTTCTTCTAATTTTTTTTCTGTTCTTTAATTGCCTCTCCTTTGGAGGTCTTTATTAATAACAATTATATATATTAGAATACTTGAGACTTTTATGCAGATTACAAATGGTCTCCTATTTTTTCCATCTTTTAAGATTCTTCTGTATTTTTAATTTTAGATAGTTTCTATTTCTAGTTTCCTCATTCATCAATATTCCCTTCTGCAGTATCTTCTTGTTGTTAATTCCATTCAATGTGTTTTTCATCTCAGCCGTTTTTAGTTTCATACATGTTCAATCTTTCTTCTAGCCTATTGAACACATGGAATATAGTTACAACATTTGAAATGCATGCTTTAATATCCTTCTCAACTAATTCTATCTTCTGCTTAATTTCTGTTTGGATTTCCATTAATTAACTTTTCCTCTGATTATGAATCATTATTTCCCTGTTTGTGTACATATCTGTAATTTTTTTTACTCATATAGAGTAGTTGTTAATATTGTTTTCTTGTTAACACTTAAACATAACTCAACAATACAGATTTGCATTTTGTATATAGTACTTAGCTTCTGAAAACCTTGCAAAACAAGTTATATATAACTAACACTCTTTCTTCCCTCTTTCATCTCAGATGGGGCTAATAGCTAGTAACTAAGGAAACATGAGTTCCAGTATGCACTAATTAGTTTCACTTTCTTGCTGTCAACTTTTGGTAAAGATACATAAATTAACTCCATTTGTATGTATTTAGTTGGATGTCTGCACTGGAGTGGCACATACCTGGTAATTAAAAAAAAATTATTTATTTATTTATATGAAAGGCAGAGTGACAAAGAAAGGGGGAGAGATGGAGAGAGATATCTTTCTCTGCTAGTTCACTCCTCAAATGCCCGCAACAGCTGGCACCAGGCCAGGTGGGAGCCAGTAGCCAGGAACTCCATCTAGGTATCCCATGTGTGTGGCAGGAACTCAAATACTTGAGTCAACATCTGTTAGCAGGAAGCTGAGTCAGGAGCACAGAGTAGCCAGAACTTGAACCAGGCACTTGGTTATGGGATGCAAGTGCCCAGGTGTCAACTTAACCCACAGATCCCACCTCATACAGTAATTTTTGACTCTATATCAGACATCATTTTGGTGTGGATTGATGGGTAGCTAGAGGGAAGATCTCTGGGTAACCCAAATGGCCACACAACTGCTGTTGGACAGCCTTGGTGCAGCCCACTGTGGGGTGGCTCTCATGGCATGACCTGCTCTCAGATGGCTCTGGTGGCCAACACACTCAGTGCACTTGTGGCTGACTCCTGTGTGGTAGCTTGGCTCTGCTCACATAACAGCCCCCTTTCTGTGCACCATCCAAACTCCCTTCTCTTTCTGTGCACCACCAAAACTTCACTTTCCGTATACCATGACACCCTGCCATCTTCTGTTTATCAGCAAGAGCAAGTTTCTCCATGCTGTGAAGTTAGAATCAGCACCAGCTGGAAATATTCAATATGGCTGTGTCTCCTTTAGGTCATTATAATGTCATGCTAATAAAATTACCATGGCAGGCGCTCCCATTCCCATCATGCGTCTGACACCAGGACACTTCTGATATTTTCAATATAGGGCAGGGAAATAGGTGGTACTTAAGCCATGTCCATCAAACTCTGCACCCTTTGAATATTCAATTGAGTGCCTCTCCCTACATCAACCCTTGTGCCACCCAGTAGTATAAAGGCCATCCTGAACCTTGTTAGGATTTTCTTTTTTTAGGGGGTGGGGGTGTTTGTATTGATTTTTTAATTGGAGTCTTTTTGTGTTTTGGCTATTCATTTTTTCTTTCTCTTGAGCTGGCCTAATTTGAGTGTGCACTTTTTCTTTGTTTCAAATAAACCCCGCTTTCCTGTATACCTTTATGTCTCCACTTCCAATTCTTTCACGTGTGGGGGAAAGAACCTGAAATAAGCCAAGCTGGGGGCCCTATTGCCCACAATTTTACCTTGATGGGTAAATTGGATTATTTCCTTTCCTTATGAATATTCTTGAACTTCGCTCTGGGATATGGTTAAGTTACCTGGAAACAATTTGATCCTTCTGGATCAGCTTTTGTTAAGCAATACCAGGCTAGGCTTACTTCCAGACTAATTGTGCCCCACTTCTGAAGCAAAAGCCTCATCTACTTAGGTTAAAGTATTTTTGTACTAACTTATTAGACCAGTTTCTTTCATCTTAAATATCTGATTAAGACCCTGGCCTGGGATGGATTGGTACAAGCATTTGGGGAGTGAACCAGCGGAAGGAAGCATGAATGCACACTCTGTCTCCTTCTCTGTATACCTCCAAAATAAATAAATTCACTTTAAAAGAGAAGGAAATCTTGTCATTTGCAACAATATTGATAAATTTGGAGGATATTACGTTAAAATAAGTCAGGCACAGAAATACGAATGCTCCATGATCTCACTGACAAATGGAGTATAAATAAGTTGAACTCATAGAAATAGAGTAAAATAGTGGTTTTAAGAGGCTGGGGGAGATACTGGTCAACCTACACAAAATTATAGTTAGAAACAATAATTTCAAGAGATCATTGTTGTGCAACATGGTGAATACAATAATAAAATATACATTTTGAAAATTGCTGAGAGTAGATTTCCAATGTTCTCTAAAATAAGAGATAAGTATGTGAGGTAATGCATACGTAAAATAGCTCGATTTTTCTATTCTACAATGTATATATTAGTGTAGCAAAACATCACATTACCATAATCATAAAATATTTACTTGTCAGATAGCTGAATAAATTAATTTTTAAAAATATGGTCAACTTGATGTGTTGATCCCTGGTGGAAAATAGAACTTGGATATAACATAAACTCAGCATTCTTCCGGTGTGTGCTGAATGACCTGAGAAAACGGATCAATGTACTTAAAAATTTGGGGCTTTCTCACTAGAGTAAATTAAAGTTGGTTTGAAATGCAATACTTCTGAAGAACATTTGTACTTTGTTATCTTATTAGGACTCATACTTCTTTGCCTTGCATTCTAGATAATTTATTTACAAAATTATGCCAAATTTGGGAATCTAAAAAAAAGGTATCTGATTTTCAGTTGGCAAATCTTGATAGCGTTTCTGACCTTTTAAAGTTATTATTCATTGACATGTTATGGTGTTTAATTTTCATATTTAGTTCAAAGGATAATATAAAGAGGCTGTGTTGAAGATCACTAATGGCATCTGCCTAAGAGACAAATGCAGTGATTGCTCTTTACACATAACTAGAAATCAGGAACAATATAGCATCTAAGGATTTAAGAATTTAAATCAGAAGTACATAAGGTTTACATCCTGATATACCTGAAACATGTTCCATACTCCTTTGGCTTTCACTATCTCTAATTTTTCTATTAGATGAGAAGTTATTCATTTTGTGGCAATAAAGAAATTTCAATTTGAACTGCCATATATCTTTTAATCAGAATTCTCCCAAAGCACAAAAGTAAAAGTGTAAAAGTTGCTGTGTTTCATTAGTTTCATTCTTTTGAATGTTGCTACACTGAAAGCTCTGTGTGAAATTATTAGAAGACAAGTTTTCAAATGGCTGTAAAGGAAGATGCATATATGGGGACTCTCTCAAAGGGCATTATTTAAAAAAGAAATTTTCAGCCATCCAGATCTCAGGGTAGCTATGGCCATTCAGGGATAGAGAATCCACCATCTGTATGATTATTTTTACATCTGAACTTTTTTTATACACCGGAGAGTCTCAAAACTTTCAGGGTCATTTGCCCAGCATGTAGTGGGATGTCCTGTGCAATAGATTCCAATTAACATGGCCATATTCAATGGTGCTGTACCACCAGTGATGTACAACTGCTTTCCCCTTGGCTTTATATGGCACTTCTTTGTTGCAGCAGCAACCAGGTCTATCGCCTCTTTGATAAAAATTTCAGTTACCCCAGAGAGACGCTTTCAACTTTATTAAGCATTGAAGTCTGCACATTTGTTCTTCTTTGGAAGAGCAGATCAAAAGCAAGCTTTCTAAGGAAGTAATCTGATAAATTAGGATAGTACTTGCAGACTTTGGCAATAATGTTTTTCTGTAATTGAAACCTAAGAACTTGTGTCAACTGGCTGGACTATTCTGAACTTCTTAGCATTTAACAAAAGTTTCTATCTTTTATTTTTTAAAAGTAAATAGAATTCCTTGATTCTATTTAACCAGTTCTTTTGCATGCTGTGTCCTTTGGTTGTGGTTAGGAAAACCTCTGTCTAGGTTTAGTGATGGGAACTGACAAGGAAAAAAGCAATTAGATCATCAGGTTGTGATATAGAGAAGAGCCAGGGCTTTTCAGTCCCATGTCTATAAAAAGTTGGGCAAGACAATTTTTCTGGGCCAGGGTTTCCTCATCTTTGAAAAGGGAATATTGATTGTATGACACGTAAGACCCCTGCTGAACCCAAAATTCTCTAATTTTAAATCTTGGGCGGAATGTGATCAGTCACTAACAATGTCTTATAGTTATGTAGAGCCATTTTTACTTTACATCTCCTTCCTGCTTCAATTCCAGGTTTGTTTTTGCAGTGGAATAATACAGTGCATTGTTACCTATGGGTTGGAATGAGATGGAGCTGGAACACCAGTTAAAGCCAGAGTAGTGCTGCTTTCACAAAGGAAATAAGGCAGAGCCCTGTTTCTCCTATGAACCAATTTTGGGAAAGGCATCTTGCAAACTCCTTCATATAAAATTGTCCCTTCTACACACACATAAACACATAGAGATTTCTCATTTCTTCCTTTTTTTTTTTTTTTTTGACAGGTAGAGATAGATAGTGAGAGAGAGAGACAGACAGACAGAAAGGTCTTCCCTCCGTTGGTTCATCCCCCAAATTGCCGCCACGGCTGGCGCTGTGCTAGTCCGAAGCCAAGAGCCAGGTGCTTCCTCCTGGTCTCCAATGCGGGTGCAGGGGTCAAGGACTTGGGCCATCCTCCACTGCCCTCCCGGGCCACAGCAGAGAGCTGGACTGGAAGAGCAACCGGGACTAGAACCTGGCACCCATATGGGATGCTGGCACCGCAGGCAGAGGATTAACCAAGTGAGCCACTGCACCAGCCCCCTTCTCATATCTTTATCTGAGTGCTACTTCTGTTGTTGGCCCTCAGATTACAATAAGCTCTCATGGGTTTATATTTGACCTTTGAACTCCAATTTGTGGAATCTGGATCCTTGGGAAGGGTAGCCTGATTCAAAATGCACAGTACATATTATCTGTAGACCGAAAGTAATTCCTCCAGGTGTTTTGTTAATCGATACTTAAAATGAAAACACTATCCACATAAGTCCTGAAAATGTTTTAGCGTTAAAACGTTGGAAACAACTTTGTAGAATAATTCTTTCTAAATTTTAAGTTCTGATGATTGGGGATCAAATTTGGGCCATGTTCTTCAGGTCTTAATGAGGATAAATACCACTAAAACAGAAGTAATATTATTATAAACTTTTTTTTTGGGAGGTAGGGATTTGGAAGTTCAGTTACTAACCTCAGACCCTCAGTAATTTAATTCTGATATTTGGTAATTTATTTGTTCTCTCTATCCCTGTTTTCATAATTTTTATGTTATAACAACCTCTGTGAATGTTAATTTTTAACTTATTTTAAAAGATGTTTATTTCTATTTACTTGAAAGGCAGAGTAATACACACTCACACACACACACAGAGAGATTGAGATTGAAAAAGAGAGAGAGAGAGAGAGATATCTTCCATCCACTGGCTCACTCTTCCAAAGCAACAGTTGGGGGTGGCCCAAGTCAAAGCCAGGAACTCCATTCAGGTCTTCTCTGTAGGTGGTAGGGACTCAAGAATTCGGATCATGATTTTCTGCCTCCCTGGACACATTAGCAAGAAGCTGGATCAGAAGCAGAGTAGCAGAGACTTGAATCAGAACTCCAAAATGGTATGTGGGCTTCCCAAAGAGGAGATTCAACTTGCTGTGCAACAATGCCTGCTCCATTACTAGTTTGTTAGTGGTTAGTTGCAGTGTGGTATCCAAAATCATATAAATTAACTTTGTGTTCTCAGTTGTGTTGAAACCATTGATCTATCTCAAACTTTGAATCTTTTACTCAGGAATGAATTGATAACATCATCCATTGATTATTGGGAAAATATTGATTCACAGGATTATTCAGATCTTCTGAATATTGATCTATTTCATTATATAATTTTAAAACATTATTTTGTTAAAAAATCAACCACCAATCTAACTAGAAAAGTATACAAGTGTTAAAAACTGTGAAGCTCACAGTGGCAGATTCAGGTTTTCAAAAATTTTAATTTTCTCTTTAAGACTCAAGTTTTATCTCAAGCAATAAATACTATTTGTTGTTTTCCTTGAAATGCCAGGTTTGGAGCCCACTTTGTGGCATAGCAGGTTAAGCTACAGCTTGAGACACTGGCTCTCATATGAGCACTATTTGGAGTCCTGGCTGCTCTACTTCTGATCTAGCTCCATGCTAATGCACTTGGGAAAGCAGCAGAAAATTGGCCAAGTACTTGAGACCCTTCCATGCATACGGGAGACCTGAATGAAGCTCCTCGCTTCTGGTTAAACCCTGGCCCAACCCCAGCCATTGCAGTCATTTGGGGAGTGAACCAGTGGATGAATGGACTGATCTCTCTCTCTTGTTCTCTTTCTTTTTCTGTCTTTAAAATAAAAAAATATAAAAATTTAAGAACTTTTAATTTAAAAAAAAAGAAATGACTGGAATACTTTGTTCATTAAAAGAAAAAAAGTCTGACAAATACCCAATATGAAAAAATTCTTCATTTTTTTCATGTTAAAATTATGTTCCATGAAAACAAGTTGCTCTTAAAAAAAAAAAAGATTTATTTATTTATTTGAAAGGCAGAGTTACAGAGAGAGAGAGCGGGGGTGGGGGTGGAGAATCTTCCATCCACTGGTTCATTTCCCAAATGGCTGCAACAGGCAGAGCTGGGATGATCTGAAGACAGGAGCCAGAAGCTTCTTCCAGGTCCCTGATATGACTGCAGGCCACTGCTTTCTCAGGCAAATTATCAGGGAGCTGGATCAGAACTCAGCTAGGATCTGAACCTGTGCCCATATGGGATGTGAGTGTTTCAGGATTCTGTTTAAAAATGGGCAAGCTTACTTTTCCCTTTCCCATGAAGTTGCTTCATTACAAGTAAGAAAATAGGGCTGGTGTTTCGCTTAGTGGTTAAGATCCCTGCATTCCATATCAGAGTGCCTCAGCTTAATTTCCAGCTTCTGGCTTCTAATTCCCGCTTCCTGCCAATGAGGACCCTGGGAGGCACCAGGTGATGACTCAAGAAGTTGTGTCCCTGCCACCCACATGGGAGACCTTAATAGAGTCCTAGCTCTTGGCGCCAGCTCTGGCACCAGCCAAACCCTGGCTGTCATGGGCATTTGTGGCAGCAAATGGGAGCTCTCTCTGATCTGTCTCTGATTCTCTAATAAATGTTTTAAAAGTTAAAAATTATGGAAGTAAGGAATTACCGACACTAAGGCCCACTCCTCAGAAGCGGAGACCCACTTCTTAATGTCTTAATGCTGAGATTGTCCTATCTTGCTAACTGAGACAGAATTTATTAGTAGTGGGGATTTGAACTAACGTAGTAGGTACTTGGTAAGCAGCACATAGCTGCTTTCTTCTCACTTGTTATTTACGTCTTTTTCCAAGGTGGGATAGTAACAAATGGACAATTTAAGAAGTTTCTGACGCAGAGGGAAGGCCAGGATTGGGTCTGGTCTGAGGCCAAAGTCCATGTACTTGGTCACTGTCTTATAGTAATCTCTATGCTGCTAACCAGCTCTGAAAGTCAGCAATTATGAAAGATAAATATGTTCCAAGAGTGTAGACAAGGCTGCTGGCAGTAGAAACAGATCCTAAAGACAGGCTTGAAAGAATTTAGTACTAACACAGACCCAAAGGACTGGAGTGAAACTGGAAGGATTATAGCAGCTGCAACACACATTGAGTTTCTATCTGTATGGGATGCATAGCAGAGTCTAGTCGTCAGAGAGTCAGTTTTGAATGAAAACGGTTCAAAACCTAGAATTACCATTCACCACTGTGTGATTATGGATAGGTAACTCACTTTATTTTGCTTCACTGCACTCGTTTGTCATATGAAACAATGAGTGACAATGAAGATCATGTTCCTTATTATGGCTTCAATTAGCAATAGTGTGGTAAGTAGTAGAGCACATGGTTAACATTAGCAAATCTTGGCTATTAAAATTACTTGCAGTATGGGCACATGATAATTATGCAGTACAAATAAGCAGTTTTCATTTAATTTAGTGTCCTTGCTTCTTGATACTGGTACAGCACAAGCTTTGTAATTTATATGTTTATTCATTTGTTTGCTGTACAATGACCATCCACTATGTAACAGTCCTTGTTCTGGGAGATGAACCCATATTTATATAGGGATTATTTCTATTTCACTGTAGATACTGGGAAGAGAAGTAAGTTCATTTTTCATAGGCTTTCTCAAATCATGCAGTTCATGGCCAGTACATCACTATTTTTCTTTATTCTATTTTTTTTAATACCAGTCAGTCTACTAATAATTACATCTTGATCTTTAGGCCAACATTTAAAAATCAAACATACAAGATAGGATGTTCTTGTCTATTTTCTTGAAGATAGGAAAGTGAGTGTCTCCTATTTTCTGACGTTTTCAGAAAGCTTTTAAAAATTCAAGTAAAAAAATCATTTTGTGGGGCTGGCACTGTGATGTAGCAGGTAAAGCTACCACGTGCAGCTCCACCATCCCATATGGGCACCAGTTCGAGTCCCAGTTGCTTCTCTTCTGACCAGCTTCCTGCTAATGTGCCTGTGAAAGCATTGGAGGATGGCCCCTGTACCCATGTAGGAGACCAGGAGGAAGCACCTGACTCTTGGCTTCTGCCTGGCCCAGCCCCTACTACACCACAGTGCTGGTGCCTCACTATTATTCTCATCACAAATAAATTTCCTGAGATTGTGAAAATGATGCCTAAGAACTGTAACGCATGAGTGTTATTGATTTCTTCACTGAAAATGAAAATAATATTAAAATATTTAAAGGTAGGAGTGGCATTGTGGTGTAGTGAGGCACCACCTGTGATGCCGGAATCCAATATTGGCACAGGCTCAAGTCCTAGCTGCTATACTTCTGATCCACTTCCTGCTAATGCGCATGAGAAAAGTAGTGAATCACAGCTCAAGTGCTTGGGCCCTTGCTGCCAACTAAGAGACCTGGATGAAGCTCCTGGCTCCTGGTTTTGGTCTGGCTCAGCTCTAGCTGTTGTGGCCATTTGGGGAGTGAACCAGCAGATGTAATATCTGTCTCTCTCTGTGCCTCCCTCTCTATAACTCTGATTTTCAAGTTAATAAAATAAATCTTAAAAAATAATTTAAAGATAATCTTTGGTAGGAAAAACTAATTGTTTTTCTTTAACAGCCCAGGCTTCATTCGTCCTGAAAGTTTAAAGTCTTTCTAATCTTAGCAAACACATAGGAAAATCATAGTACAGCTATGCCCCGAATTTATCTTTTAGATCTCATGTCTGACAGATTTGAAAATTGAATTATATCTTAAATGTATTAGGAGGAATCCCCATACAAATGTTTCATAAAATGAATCATTTCAGCAAGGGATTCTATTGTTAACCTCTCTAAATTACATCTTGAATGTCTGGGTTTGTGAATTGCATGTTTAGCGGAAGCTATCATAAAAGTGTCTTTTTTAAATTCATCAAGTCAGAATCACATTATGTCAAGAATCTCGATGGAAATAAAATCATAATGTGAGTCATGGGCTGAATTTCATACCAGTGACAGAATTTTTAGTATGCATTTCCTTAGATCAATTTCCAGAATCATTCAGTGCCATTGGCCAATTCCTCTTTCTTGAAGGTGCTCTTGTTTTGAATTATATGGACATTTGTCTCAACTATTTCTCTCTCATCTCTTTGGCTGTTTCTTCTTCAGAATCTTCATCTCTACCTGTAGCTCTAGGTCTAGATATCAGACTCCTTCGATTAGGTCCTGGGCTGTTCTGTTTTTACAGATCCAGATCCTGCTTGCAGTGCTTGATTTCATTACATGAAAGACTTAAACTGAGTGCTTCTGTGTCCCTAATATATAAAAATTATAATGCAATAGTAACTACTTCATCAGGTTATTTTGAGGATAAGCACATTTTTTAAAAGATTTATTTATTTATTTGAAAGGTGAGTTACAGACAGGCAGAGAGAGCGAGAGCGAGAGCGAGAGAGCGAGAGAGAGAGAGAGAGAGAGAGAAAGAGAAAGTCTTTCATCTGCTGGTTCACTCCCCAAATGGCTGCAACAGCTGGAGCTGAGCTGATCTGGAATCAGGAGCCAGGAGCTTCTTCTGGGTCTCCTATGTGGGTGCAGGGGCCCAAGAACTTGGGCCATCTTCCACTGCTTTCCCAGGCCATGGCAGAGAGCTGGATTGGAAGTGGAGCAGCTGGGACTCAAACTGGCACCCATTTGGGATGCTAGCACTGTAAGTGGTGGCTTTACCCGCTACACCACAGCACTGGCCCCAAGTAAAGTCTTTGGGCACCTGCACCCATGTGGAAGACCCAGAAGAAGCTCCTGGCTTCTTCTTTCATTTGAAAGGCAGGATTAGAGAGAAAAAGAGAGAGGTCTTCCATCCACTGGGTCACTTCTCAAATGGCTGTAATTCAGAAACACAGACATTCAAGATATAGGTCATCTTCTGCTACTTACCCAACTTTTTAATATATATAAAAAAGACAACATCTGGTTTCAACAACTATCATTCTCGATCTTCTTTCATGTATTTATTTTAAAAGTGTAGAATTTATATTTTATTGCCATTTATAATGACAGTATGACACCTGGATATATAGTTTCCATATTTCCTACTTTTTGTAAATAAAAAAATTACAAGTCTTAAACAGCTGAAGGCTGGTTGTGTTTTCAGAAAACATGATTAGAGTAGTTCATTAATGGTGGTTTCAAACTTTTCCTTATTAGCTCCAGAAAATTCACCCATCTTTAGCCCCTTTTTAATAACTGGAAGGTTGGCATGCATTTGACTTCACATTCTGCAGCAATATTCTGGCAGTCATCCACAACTACTTTAAGGAACAACATGTTGTAATACTTTTTAGAGAGGGAATGAAAGAAAGGCTTGATCATTTTGCAGGGTCAACATGATGTGGCTGAGAAGTCAACCATGACAAGTTTATCTCCTGCAGTGTCCAAGGCTTCCTGAAAAGCAGACTTGCTGTCAGTCTGCTTCGCCATTTTGTCTGTTGGGTGTCTGACGAGCAACTGTAAGAACAGATGGAAAGAGATCCAAAGAGCTGGACCAAGCCTATCCATCTTCTTTCATTTATACTACCACCCACGCCATCATATCCCAGATTAGATTATTTGGAAGTGAACCTAAATCCTAAACACCATACTATCTATTTTCTTTCTATATCTAAAACTGCAAAGACTCTTTCTAACAAATTTTTCAAGATATCATGAAATGTCTTATACTTCTTTTCTTTTTTCAACTTTTAGTTTAAATCAGAATCCATATAAAGTCCATAAGTAGCAGTTGTTGACATATATCTTAGGTTTCTTTTAATCCTTATTTCCTCTGCCTTCCTGAAATATAGTTTTAAAGAAATAATGATTTTCCTTTCAGTATCTCTTTGCTCTCAGAATTTCCTGAAAAATTGGTTAGATGTAAAGGCTTGGCTTGGTTTTATGCAGGTCTGCTTTTTTTTTTTTTTTTTTTTTTTTTTGACAGGCAGAGTGGACAGTGAGAGAGAGAGACAGAGAGAGAAAGGTCTTCCTTTTGCCGCTGGTTCACCCTCCAATGGCCGCCGCTGCAGCCGGCGCACCGCGCTGATCCTGGCAGGAGCCAGGAGCCAGGTGCTTTTCCTGGTCTCCCATGGGGTGCAGGGCCCAAGCACCTGGGCCATCCTCCACTGCACTCCCTGGCCATAGCAGAGAGCTGGCCTGGAAGAGGGGCAACCGGGACAGAATCCGGCGCCCCAACCGGGACTAGAACCCTGTGTGCCGGCGCCGCAAGGTGGAGGATTAGCCTATTGAGCCACGGCGCCGGCTCCAGGTCTGCTTTTTGACAAGGTATTTGGCTAGAAGTATTGGGCACTTTCATCAGGAGCCTGGTTGTATCTCTTTGTCATGTTCTTAATAGCTGTTAATGGTCATTTTTTGAGTACATTCATTTTACCATTAATGGTTATAAAATGTTAATAGTCTCTTCTTGTTTCATTTATTGGCAGAAATACTTCTCTCAAGAAAACCTTTCCATCACAACTTCTGATTATCCAGCTGCATCTTTAATATAGGAAAGAAAGACTGAATATTCTTTTCCCTTATTTATAAGCTTTCATCATAATAAATTGATTATGTATCATCCCCCATGGTTTTCAATGCATTTTTTTAAAAGATTTATTTACTTATTTGACAGTCAGAGTTACACACAGAGAGAGAAGAGGCAGAGAGAGAGAGAGAGAGAGAGAGAGAGAGAGAAAGTCTTCCATCACTGCTTCACTCCCCAATTGGCTGCAACAGCCAGAGCTGTGCCAATCCAAAGCTAGGAGCCAGGAGCTTCTTCTGGGTCTCCCACGTGGGTGCAGGGGCCCAAGGGCTTGGGCCATCTTCTACTGCTTTCTTAGGCCATAGCAGAGAGCTGGATCAGAAGTGGAGCAGCTGGGCCTTGAACCAGTGCCCATATGGGATGCTGGCACTGCAGGTCGTAGCTTTACCTGCTACACCACAGTGCCAGTCCCAAATTATACCATCTTTAGTAAGGGCTTCTTTACTTTGGCTCCTGAGTCGTTATGACAGACTCAATAGTTTTTGATAGCTTCATTGTTTTCTGGCACTATAAGGTATTCCATCATTTTAGACATTTCCCCTGCTCTGGTAATAAAATCAATAATTTCTCCAAGAAACTCAGTATTGGAAAATAATATTTAGAGATGGCTATCTGGATCTGAGGTAAGCCCACTACTGCAACACTGGTCATTGTTTCAAGGTTTGCTCAGTGAACCGATCCAGGAAACATGTAAATATTTTTATAGAGAAAACATGAGTTCATAGTATTCTAAATTTAAATTGAAATAACAATGTATTTATTTCATTTCTTTGGTTTTGTTTGCATTTTTTCCACTATTGTAAAAGAAATTGGTTCTTAATGGCATAAGCAAAATTACTTATTTTCCTCATCCTGGATTGTATATAATAGTTTCAGAATAACATAACCAATGTTATTACTAACAATATAATTACTGAAAATTGCTCAAGATTTTTATTTTTTACATTTATTTATTTTGGTTTTCAGGCTGTATCGTTCTTGTTAAATGAAACTCTTGTTTTCAACTCAATTTGAATAATTCTCCATATGACTGAGCCATCAACTCATTGCATAGATTGGTTTTGTTTTGTTTTACATTTTCAGGGATTTTAAAATTAAATTTTAAGGGTAAGCATTGTGGCACAGTGGGTTAAGCTGCAGTTTGGAACACTGGCAACCCATATGGGCACCAATTCGATTCCCAGCTGCTCCACTTCTCAGTCAGCTCCCTGCTAATGTGCGTGGGAAAGCAGCTGAAGATGGCTCAAGTTTTTAGGCTCCAGCCACCCATGTGGGAATCCTATATGGAATTCCAAACTCCTGGCTTTGGTCTGGCCCAGCTCTAACTATTTCAACCATTTGAGGAATGAAACAGCTGATGGGAAGATTCTCTCTCTCTCTCTCTCTCTCTCTCTCTCTCCCTCTCTCCCTCTCTCCCTCTCTCCCTCTCTCCCTCTCCCTCTCTCCCTCTCTCCCTCTCTCCCTCTCTCCCACTTTCCCTCCCTCTCCCTCTCCCTCTCTCTCTGTCATTCTGCCTTTCAAATAAGTAAACTAAATCTTTAATTTTAATTTAATTAAGTAAAACAAGCACATGGTTCCAAAGAAACCTACCACATGGAGTATATTCAAAGAAGTCTATCATCTGTGCCCAACTTTCCTGCAGTTTCTTTCCTCTATCATTATTCAGAAACTTTTTTCTTTAGTCTTTCATCTAAAATATAAAGAAACATATACATGTTTATGTATCCTCCCTCCTTTAAAAAAAATGGTGACAGGGGCTGGAACTGCTGTGTAAGGCCACCACCTGCAGTGCTGGCATGCCATATGGGCGTCGGTTCGAGACCTGGCTGCTCCATTTCCAATCCAGCTCTCTGCTATGGCCTAAGAAAGCAGTAGAAGATGGCCCAAGCCCTTGGGCCTCTGCACTCATGTGGGAAACATGGAAGAAGCTCCTGACTCCTGGCTTTGGATCAGCCCAGCTCCGGCCGTTGAGGCCATCTGGGGAGTGAACCAGCGGATGGAAGACCTCTCTGTCTCTCTGCCTCTGTCTCTCTGTAACTCTTTCAAGTAAAATAAATAAATCTTTAATATGTAAATAAATAAATAAATGGTGACATAGTTTTCCTTACCATGCTTTTTTCACTTGCCTGTATATCCTAGCTATCACCGTTATAGTTGTCTATAAAAATAGTCTTTCTTTTTATAGTTTCATAATACGTAATCGTGTGATCAGAATCCTCTCTGATGGATGTTTGTGTTGCTTCCAGTTGTGTACTGGTGAATGTTTAACAATCAACTCTCCACAGGAGAAAAAGTCCTGACTCAGAATGTTTGCAAATTTTTGGGGTATAAATACTCCCACTATGACGACTTCAAGCTGCCAACATAATAGTATGGAATGCAAAGTTGGGAGTGATGTACAGTAGCACACCATTACATACCAGTAACAGCATTTGGATATAATACAAGAGCATAGATCATAATAAAGTGTAGTAAATTAATTATGAAGTAATGAATTTTGAATACAAATTATCATTTTAAAATATAATTTGTCTAATTGTAAGTTTATATATTTTGATTTCTAATAATGGCTATGTTTAGCAACCAGGTTAGAAAATTCCTGAAAATTTAGGAATCTGTCCTTGCAAGCAGCAAAACCAGCTCCAGTGTATGCACTAGTTACTATTACAAATGTTTCTGTGGTGAATAGCTTTGTACCCATGTTAATTTTTTATATTTGCTAGTATATATTTAGGATAAATTCTAGAAGTAGAATTACTGAGTCACAGGGTAATGGTCATGTTGCAAATTTGTTTTGAAAGACACTATGCCCTGGGACTACGCTGTGGCATATCAGGTAAAGCCACTGCCTGCAGTGCTGGCATCCCATATGGGCGCCAGTTTGAGTACCGGCTGCTCTACTTCCTATCCAGCTCTCTGCTGTGGCCTGGGAAAGCAGTGGAGGATGGCCCAAGTCCTTGGGCCCCTGCACCCGCATGGGAGATCCAGAAGATGCTCCTGGCTCCTGGCTTTGGATCGGCACAGCTCCGGCTGTTGCGGCCTATTGAGGAGAGAAAAAGCGGAGGGAAGACCTCTCTCTCTCTCTCTCTCTCTCTCTCTCTGCCTCTCCTTCTCTCTCTGTGTAACTCTTTCAAATAAATAAATAAATCGTTAAAAAAAAAGACAGACATTGTGCCCTTGACTTGACCATCAACATTAAATGAGTGTTTCCTGTCTTACCAACAGACCATGTTGTTAAGATTTTAGAATTTTCCCCAAATAGGTGACAAATGTTATCTCACCATAGGTCTCATTTGTACTTATCTTATTATGGGAGAGGTTGATGATTTTTTTTTATATCTGCTAGTTATTACTGACACTTTCTTCCTTCCCCATGTCTAATGCATTATCATTATCAAGCTTTTTTTTTTATTGTTACCATCCCAGTTAAAGCTGCAATCCTCTAATCTAGATCAATATTTTGCCTTATTATTTTGTTTCCATGCATCCTTTTTGCCTTCTCTGATCCATTCTATACAGATAAATCATAGGACTCTTTCTATGAAAAACAGAATTGTGGGGCTGGTGCTGTGGCCTAGCCAGTAAAGCCACTGCCTACAGTGCCAGCATCCCATATGGGCCCCAGTTCGAGTCCTGGTGCTCTACTTCCAATCCAGCTCTCTGCTATGGCCTGGGAAAGCAGTGGAAGATGGCCCAAATGCTTGGGCCCCTGCACCCGTGTGGGAGACTTGGAAGGAGTTCCTGTCTCCTGGCTTCATATCAGTGTAGCTCTGGCCATTACAGCCAACTGGGGAGTGAACCAGTGGATGGAAGACCTCTCTCTCTCTGCCTCTCCTTCTCTCTCTCAGTAACTCTAACTTTCAAATAAACAAATGTATCTTTAAAAAAAACCCAGCATTGTATCACTCACCTGCTCGTGATATTTCAGTGTCTTCCCATTATAATTTAGGTTGCAAATACTTAGGTCTAATCCATGCAGGCCTTTGGAGAGCAGTTTGTCACAGAAGCACACTTAACTGTAAAGGAGGCTAGGAAATTTAGTGAGAAAGGTGGATGAAGGAGCACATTTTTCTTACATAAGCACAAGTTAAATATGTAATTATTAGACAGTGATTAAATAAGATTGGCATTTATTAGAGCAGGTGATGAACATTACTGGTGGAAGAATGTGTGTAAAGGCCAGTAGGAGGAATTAGCAGGGATTTCTGGCAATAGGAAACAAATGGGGGTGTTCTAAGTAGAGAAGGAACTAAGTCAAGTCTCAGAGACTGAGGAAGACTATCTCCAGTTTTTGAGGCTTCCAGCACATTACGATAGAAGTACATTCCAAAACAGGGTTTCAAAATTTATAGTCTATTCAAAGACATGCGTCTGATACTTGAACCATCATAAAGTATGATGCAATATAATTGTACCCTTCACAAAGTGATTACAGAACATTCAAAATGATATTATTTATAATAATCCACAGGTTATGTGCTGCAGCAATAAGACACATATTTTTAAGTTCTATGATGTGTGTTTCTTTTCAGTCTTGCTAGGATGTCCTGGATACTAACTTATGAGTTGAGTTATGTGCTGTTCCTTCCCCAATAAACAGAACTAACAAAAACAATAAGTAATTATATATAATTGCATACATATGCATACACGAACATACTACATATATATGTATACACATATAACCAATATTCTATATTATCAATTATATATACATGTAAATATATATGTATCCATGAATTATAAAGAATTTGTTATGTACACATATGTATACATGAGTTATAAGAAATTTGTTATAAAGAATTGACTCCAGTAATTAAAGTTCATAACTGCAGGTTAGCTAGGAGATCTGAAAGCGCAGATAGACTCTGGATCACTCGCTGAAGAAGCCCCTCTTACTCTGATAGCTATTTGTAAATTGATTGTGTTTATGTATTTTTTTTAAAAAATTATTTATTTGAAAGGCGGAGATACAGCGAGAAAAGCAGAGAGAGAAAGAAAGAGGGAGAGGGAGAAAGAGATTGAGATAGAGATAGAGAAAGAGATAGAGATAGAGATAGAGATAGAGAGAGAGAGATCTTTCATCTGCTGGTTCACTCCCTAAATGGCCAAAATGGCCAGGGCTGAGCCAGGCCGCAGCCAGGAGCCAGGAGCTTCATCCGGGTCTCCCACGTGGGTGCAGGGACCCAAGGATTTGGCCCATCTTTCTCTGCTTACCCAGGCACATTGTACAGAGCTGGACTGGGGAGTCGAGCAGCTGGGACTTGAACTGGTGCCCACATGGCTGCCAGCACTGCAGGCAGAGGCTAAACCTTCTGCACCACTGCACTGCTCAGTGTATATGTATTTTTAAGACTAATTTTTTTAAGACTAATTTTTAAGACTATTTTTAAGACTAATTAAAAATCAACTTCTATGAGATATAAAGTTGCTTTCTAATGTAGTATTACAGGTCCATAGACTGGTATCTGTGATTCCTTAATCAAAAATACCTTTAAAAATAAGTTTTTAAAAGTAATTTTAGTAAAGTTTGACTTGAACTGCTTGCAAACTATTCCACTAAACATAAATTTTCATTCATTTCACTGCAAAAGAGTATTTAACTCCTTTGTGCCATAGAAACCTTGAGAAAACCAAGACAATGAATAGTATAAATGAGATATTTAGGCTTCATATATTCAGGAGTTGAGTATGTGGTAAAATATATATATATAAAATATATATATATATATTCTATGTGTTATCAGGACAGGAATAAAATAACTGTAGATTCAAGTTCTACATTTCAGAAAGGTAACAATTTTGTTGGTGATTTATGGTATAATCAAATTTAACACAGTCTTTGTAATGGAGAAAGTACAGTTTCTGAAATGAACTCTAATTTTTATTGGACAAAGGAAAAGTAGCTCTGATTCTTCAGAACTTTTCTTTCATGAAAGTTGAACCATCGGATAATAAAGGCTCTGTGTGCTGGACGCTTACAACACCTTATCTCTTCATGAATTGGCCTCAAGAAGTATGGGATCATTGTCAGTCTTAAGAAATAGAAAATTTGATTGCCAGGAGTCGGATTGAACATAGAATAAGACTTCTATGGGGTTCTTGACCTCAATATTTGCTGTGCTGTCTTTCAAGGCTCTGCCTTGTTCCATCTGATTTTTACAAGGCACAACTTCCCAACCCTTGGTTCCTGCTCATCCAGTCTGTTTCAGGATAAGGTCAGAGTGCCCTGTGCTAATGTGAGAAATGCAGTCCTCGCTGCCAATCCCCTCCATAATGTTTTATTATTTTTCTCTTTCCAAAAAAAAAAAAAAAAAGGGAAAGAAAAAAGCTGTATTTAAGTCTTACACTATAGGTGTAAGCTCTTAGACACTTATTTAAAAATCTAAAATATTTTGAATGTTCAGTTCATCTGTCTTCTTTCACAGGGTCTTTTTACAGCATAAAAGAAAAATTTTTCTTCAATAAATATTATATTACTGCCAGAAGATATAAAAGCATTTCTAGTGAGCAAATAGCCACTGTAGGAAAGTGGTTAGGGACAGGAAGGTTAGTGTGCTAGAGACTGGATTCAACTCCCAGCTCTACCACACTTACTGGCTTTGTGACTTTGGGCAAAGGACTCAACCTCTTTGCCTCAGCTTTCCGACCCATAAAATGAAGATAATAGCACAGTGATAGATTGTTCTGGGTAATAAATATAAAAGAGTCACATTCCTGACATTATGTAAGAACTGAAGAAATGTTCATTTTGACCATGGTTAGTGGTGAATAAATCCATAATATTCCAAAGACTTGAGCTTGCGAAATACTCCCACATTGTGTGCCTCCATTTCACTACCATCTGTTTCAGTGGCTGCTATACCCCTCATGTTCTGTCCTCTGCACTGTCACACATGGTTGGAATCGTGTCCTTCAAAATCCCCAGCAGTTGTGGGGACAGCTCATGCTTCATTTATTCTAATGTCCCCACTTAGTGTTATCAAGGCTTTCTAGTTTCAGCTCTCTATTTTATGAATTTTTTTATCCTGAAATTTGAAAGTCTTAGTATATATGGTGATGCTCAGTCATTTTACTTGAAAATTTCCTGTTCTTACCTCCAAATTAGGGAAAGACCTGACAGGGCCTTGCCTGGTCACCACACTTTAAAAACCTTGTTGCTATATCATATATATGATATATATATAATATATATGTGATATATATTATATATAGCATCATATATTATGACATATATCATATATAAGATTATACATGATATATAATATATTATATAACACACCATGACATATTATATAATATACAATACATAATATATCACATATAACATATGCGATATATTATATATCATATATAGCATATGTGATATATGCAGTATATTATATATCATATAAGATACATATATCACACACACATATATATAATGGGGAATGATGAAATTATATTGATAAGCACCCAAACTCTCATGAGATTGAGCATGTCAGGTTTCAAGATAAAAGTATGCAATTCAGACATGCATAATGGCCTTTATGTTCATTCCATTTCAAACACACAACACATTATGTAAACTGAAATTAATTTCTGTATTTTTAAAAATTTATTTATTTATTTGAAAGTCAGAGTTACATAAAGAGAGAAGGAGAGGCAGAGAGAGAGAGAGAGAGGTCTTCCCTCTGCTAGTTCACTCCTCAACTGGCTGCTATAGCTGGAGCTGCGCTGATCCAGAGCCAAGAGCCAGGAGCTTCTTCCAAGTCTCCTACATGGGTGCAGGGGCCCAAGGACTTGGGCCATTTTCTACTGCTTTTCCAGGCCATAGTTGAGAGCTGGATCTGAAGTGGAGCAGCCGGGACTAGAACTGGCACTCATATGGGATGCCTGCACTGCAGGCGGCGGCTTTACCCACTATGCCACAGCGCTGGCCCCTTTTTCTTGTTAAACACCTGCTTTGTACTAGGCACTTACATTTTTTTTATTTCTTATAAATGATTTATTTATTTATTTTGAAAGTCAGAGTCATGGGGAGAGGAACACACACACACACACACACACACACAAAGATCTATTCGCTGATCTGTTTCCCAGATGGCCTCAGACAAAAGACAAGAGCTTCATCTGGGTCTCCCACACAGATGGAAGGGGCCCAAACACTTGTGTCATCTTCTGGGGCTTTTCCCAGGCCATTGACCGGGAGAATGGATGGGAAGTGGAACAGCTGGGGCATGAAGTGGCTCCTATATGGTATAATGGCTTTGTAGATGGTGGCTTTACCCCACTGCAATACAATGTCCCTGAAATATTTTTTATTAAGGTATAATTCAGGTATAGTAATATTCATTCTGCAAGTTTTGACACAAGCACAAAACGCACCACAGTTAACTCATGGAACTGTTTGATTACTCCCTGAATTTCTCCATACCTCTTAAAGCCCTAGCAATCACTGATCTGCTTTCTGTTTCAATAGTTCAGTCAATATTACCTAAAATCTTCTCAAGTGGCAGAGACAGAGCTTACTGAATATCTTAATTTATTGTTTTGAGTGATAAATATTCTTATCATTCAACTTATTAACATAGAGATTTCCAGGTGTTGTAGTTACTATCAAGTGATTTGTTTTCTTTAATTAAGTTGATTACTTTCTTAAAGGGAAGAGAATTTTTTCTATCATATTGTTACAGTTTCCATAATATGAAAACTCTAACTCTTTCCTTATCACTGACCCGCTGAACTTCAACTGTGGCTAGGGAAAAGGAAGCAGTGAAATATGAATTTTATGAATTATTTTCTTTTTTTTAAAGATTTATTATTTTTTGAAAGACAAAGTTACAGAGAGAGGTAGAGAAAGAGAGCGAGGTCTTCCATCCGCTGGTTCACTCCCCAGATGGCCGAAATGGCTGGAGCTGCGCTGATCTGAAGTCAGGAGTCAGGAGATTCTTCCGGGTCTCCCACATGGGTGCAGGGGCCCAAGGACTTGGACCATCTTCTACTGCTATCCCAGGCCATAGCAGAGAGCTGGATTGGAAGTGGAGCAGTCAGATCTCGAACCGGGGCCCATATGGGATGCTGGTGCCTCAGGCCTGGTTTTTTTTTTTTTTTTTTTTTTTTCTTTTAAGATTTATTCATTTATTTGAAAGAGTTACACAGAGAGAGGAGAGGCAAAGAGAGAGAAAGGTCTTCCACCCACTGGTTCACTCCCCAGATGGCCACAACAAACAGAGCTGAGCTGATCTGAAGCCAGGAGCTTCTTCCAGGTCTCCCATGAGGGTGCAGGGGCCCAAGGACTTGGGCCATCTTCTACTGCTTTCCCAGGCCATAGCAGAGAGCTGGATCAGCAGTGGAGCAGCCAGGACTAGAACCGGTGCCCATATGGGATGCCAGCGCTTCAGGCCAGGGCGTTAACCCGCTATGCCACAGCACTGGCCCCTATGAAAATATTTTTATGCTTATGTCAGACTCTCCTCGAGGACATTGTCTGCCTGAAGGAATTGACTAGGGAACACAGACATGCAAATGCACTCAGGGCTGCATCTATTATGACTTAAACAAGTTAGTTTTTTGAAAGCTAAAAATCTGGACTTTTTTTTAATAAACACTTTTTTATTATTTTATTTATTTATTTATTTTGACAGGCAGAGTGGACAGTGAGAGAGAGGCACAGAGAAAGGTCTTCCTTTGCCGTTTGTTCACCCTCCAATGACCGCCGCGGCTGGCCGCGGCAGGAACCAGGTACTTATCCTGGTCTCCCATGGGGTGCAGGGCCCAAGCACTTGGGCCATCCTCCACTGCACTCCCTGGCCACAGCAGAGAGCTGGCCTGGAAGAGGGGCAACCGGGACAGAATCGGCACCCCAACCGGGACTAGAACCCGGTGTGCCGGTGCCACAAGGTGGAGGATTGGCCTAGTGAGCCACGGCGCCAGCTAAAATCTGGACTTTTTAATCTCCCATCGTGAGCAGCCACCATAATGCAGAAACAAAGAAGACATACCATTTTCCAAAGTTGGAAGGTTCTTTTGATTCCCTAACTTTGATGGGAGTTCAGCCATGTGATGCTTCAAGCTATGGCTGGTCAGTTTATCTGTGTGGGAAAGATGGTGGATGTGCCTGGAACATTAGCAATCACTTTTCTAAAAAAAAAAATATTTATTTAAAAGGCAGAGTTGCAGAGAGAGGGAGAAACACAGACAGAGAAATCTTCCATCTGCTGTTTCACTCCCCAAATGAGTGCAACAGCCAGGACTAGGCCAGGCCAAGGCTAGGAGCCAGGAACTTTGTCCAGGTCTCCCACCTGGGTGCAGGTACTCAAGCACTTATACAGTCTTCTGCTGTCTTCCCAGGGCATTAGCAAGGAGTTGAATTGGAAGTGGAGCTGCCAGGACTCCAACTGGTGTCCTTATAGGATGCCAGCATTGCAGGCAGAGGCTTAACTTGCCATGCTATGTTGCTGGTCCCAGCAATCATGTTTAAACCAGAGTCATGGATTTAGGAGACACCTATTAATAATCTGTGCAGGCATTTCATTTTTTTTAAAATTTTATTTATTTATTGAGTGGTAGAGTTACTCCCCAAATGGCTGCAATGGCTGGAGCTGAGCTGATCCAAAGCAGGAGCCAGGTGTTTCTTCTGGGTCTTTGATGTGGGTGCAGGGGTCCAAGGACTTGAGCCATCCTCCACTGCTTTCCCAGGCTATTAACAGGGAGCTGGATGGGAAGTGGAGTAGCTGGGATACAAACTGGTACTCATATGGGCTGTTGGTACTGCAGGCCAGGGCTTTAACCCACTGTGCCACAGTGTTGGTGCTGGTATTTAATTTTTAAGTAGTATTTATTATTTCTGATTACAAAAGTAATTCTGAATATTATAGGAAATTTATGTGGGTATTTTGATTATCCATAACACAAATGCAGTCTACTCAGGAAGATAAGGAAGGTAAAAACAACTGAAGAGATGGCACAAATTTCTTTCTATTAAGACTCATTCATTCCTAAACAGAGCCTTGCTCAGAATCAATTTACTCTAAAATACAAAAGGGTAGGCATAAATCCAACCATATCTATAACTATAGTAGATACAATCCATCTAAATATACATTTTATTATTTTTAAAAAAGATTTATTTTTTTTATTTGAAGGGCAGAGTTATAGGTAGAGAAAGAGAGAGAGAGAGAAAGACACACACACAGAGCTCTTCCATCCACTAGTCTACTCCCCAAATGGCCACAATAGCTGGAGCTGAGCCAATCCAAAGCCAGGAGCCTGGAGCTTCTTCCAGGTCTCTCATGTGGGTGCAGGGGCCCAAGCACTTGGGCCATCTTCTAGTGCTTTTCCAGGATATTAGCAGGGAGCTGGATTGGAAGTGGAGCAGCCGGGACACAAATCAGCACTCATATTAGATACTGGAGCCGGAGGTTGTAGCTTTACTCTCTATTCCATGGTGCTGGCCCCAAGAAACCCACTTTAAACTTAAGCATGCAATAGTTTAAAAATAAAAGACTAAAAAAGGGTATACAATACAGACAATAGTAAAAAGAAAGATGATTGGCTAGACAAGTATCAGACAAAGTGGACTTCAGAAAGAAGAAAATTACTAGGGAGAAAGAGGGATATTGCATAATTATATAAAGGGTTAATTCACTAGATACAACAAACCTAAATGTATACAACTAACAACAGAGATCCAAAACACATTAAGCAAAAACTTATGGAACTGGGACAAATAAAAATTATAGTTGGGAGACTTGTTCAGTTTTCTAGTACTACCAACTCAGTAACTGAAAGAAGTAGAAAATTAGCAAATTTGCAAATGTTTCCATAAAACTTGGTCCCAAAGGTGGAAGAGGCTGAAAGAGTGAAGAAAGAAGCCAAGACATCCAGGATGGCGCAGAATTTGATTTTTTGGGGGATACTTACTGACAGAAGCACAAGACAGAAAAGAAGATTCCCACATAAGACAGGAGAAAAAGTTTTATAGACAAAGATCGGCCATGGCTAACCGGAATATACCTGGACCTTCCCAAGAAATAGTAACATTTCAGGCACCAGATATGAGTATCTGTGCTTGAATAATCTTTTAAAAAGATTTATTTATTTATTTGAAAAGCAGAGATACACAGAGGTAGAAAGAGGGGGATGGGGAAAGAGAGAGAGAGAGAGAAATAGAGAGATACAGAGACAGAGAATATCTTCCATTTGCTGGTTCACTCCCCAAATGGGTGTAATATCCAGCTGGGCCAAGCTGAAGCCAGAAGCACAGAATTCCAATCAGGTGGCAGGGGGCAAGCACTTAGGCCATCTTCTACTGCTTTCCTAGGTACATTAGCCGGGAACTGGATTGGAAGCATAGCAGCCAGGACTTGAACTGGTGCTCAACTGGGATGTTGGTATCACAGGTGCCGGCTTAACCTGCTGTGCCACAATGCTGGCCACACTGACAGGTTAACTTAAGGACTTTTTTGACCCTATAGAGTTTGATATAACTGTCACCATAAAGAGCAAGATGGGGATTATGACAAAGATGGCTATAGTCAGTTCAAGATGTATCTACATAGAGCTTAAATTACTATTAACCGAGGGTCTGATTAACATTCATAGTCTCCACTCCACAACAGCAGGATATCTATTTTATAGTTTTTAAAGATTTATTTATTTATTTGAAAGGCAGAGTTACAGACAGGCAGAGGGAGAGACACACACTAAGAGAGATCTTCCATTCACTGGTTCACTCCCCAAATGGCCGCAATGGCCGGAGCTGGATCAATCCGAAGCCAGGAGCCAAGAGTTTCCTTTGGGTCTCCCATGCCAGTGCAGGGGCCCAAGCACTTGGGCCATCTTCTATTGCTTTCCAAGGCCATAGCAGAGAGCTGGATTGGAAATGGAGCAGTCGGGTCTTGAACTGGTGCCCATAAGGGATGCCAGCACAGCAGGTGGTGGCTTTACCCGCTATGCCACAGCAGCAGCCCCCTAGAATATGCATTTTCTTTAAGTGTACCAAGAACATTAACTAAGATAGATAATTTCTTGTGTCATAAAACAAAATGCAGCACATTTTAAAAAATGGAAATCATACACTATAATGTCAGAATGTAATACAATTCGACAACAAAAAAGTACAGTCATCCTGGGTTTTAGCTGATAATGATAGAATTTAGTAGATAAGAGGTTGGGCTCTGGATACAAATAAAAATGGATTTAAATTCTGGTTCTTTTACTTACATGTGTGAAAACTTAGACAATTTAATTCCTGGTTATTTTCTAATTTATAAAATAGTCAATAAGTATGTATACCTTACAAAATTGTCAAGATGAAAGCATGAAGTAGACAATTTCATCATCTTTATGTGTTTAATACACCCATTATGAAGAGGAAGGAGTCTTTGTTTATAGCAAGATAATTGATAATAATAGGTGGCAGCAGTTATTTGATTTGAAGTACAGAAAAATGTGATGGATTCCATGCCATTGATCCACCATAATTTATTTTGACATTTTTCCTTATACATAACCCATTGTCATGGTGAAAGCATCTTTATTGTGGGTGGCACTGGGGCTTAATTCACATTCCAGAGGCCAAACTTTGCTCAGAACTGGTGGATTACACTCATATTTTCTGGAATTGGCTCAGACAGCTGCCCTTGACAACCCCTATTGATTAATTTTGATGATGAGAATAGGAGTCAGGATTGGGAAGGAGGATTCATTCATTTACTAAATTATTTTTCACCACCAACTTTTGTTGCAGTTACTATGTCAGATAATCGGTGAAAGACCACAAAGCTTAGGGTTTAGAGGCAAAGCAAATGTAACAAGTATTATAATACAAGGTGTTGAATGCTAGGGCTGTGAAGTATGATTTTATGACAAAGAAGAGCACTTTGAGTTGTTTCCATCTGGAGTTGCTGTGCCAGTGTCCATGCTGGTTGGTGAGCATGAGGGTAGAGCAAAGGAGTATTTCAAAGCAGCTGGCTGGGCTGGTGGACATCCCTCAGATTTGTCATAATGGTATCATAGACCCAAAGAAGATTAGAACACACTGTTATAAACTCACCACCCAGATTATCTTTCAAATTCAGAGAAGCCAAGAGATTTCACGATTCCAAAATTAGGATCTCCTTGGTTTTCCCAAGTGAACATGTTCACCAGCATTGCCAACATGATTTTAAGAGTTTGTCTAGAGCTGACCTGGGAGAAGATTTATGTTTTTGAAAAGGACAGAAGAGTTTTATTGTAAAGGAAATGATGGTTTATAACTAAACCTCTAATGTCATATTACAATGTGGCTCCAAATATACTGGAAACAGTTGTCTTATGAAGCTGTAAGAGATGGAGATAGAACTCAACAGATGAAATGGGGATTAAAGTAGTTCTCATAGTAAGCAAGTTTAAAAGTAATTTCTCAAATTAGAGAAGGCATAAGGAACTAGACTGCAAAAAAAAAAAAAACTCAAATCATTGACTTTCAAAAACTTGTGAGAGAAGAATGCCTTTAGTTTTGGATCCTTGGGCAAATAGTTAGAGAAAGACCAGGGATTTAAAATTAGAATGAAGATTATTTTTGACTATTCTGTCAGGCTTTGCATTTTGCTGAATTTATAAATAATCTCTATGAAAATATTGTTCAAAGATATAAATTTACCACAAGTTGATATATACCACCCCTCTTAAATACCAATAATTTATTTGAGTGTAGGTCACACCTCCAGATTTTTTTAACTTGATAGACAAATAATTAGATTATTAATTAATATCAATAAATGGCATTGTAAGTTCTCATTTTTGTTTTGTTTGCATATATAATGATCTTATTATAGACCAGTTTAAAAATAGATATAAACCAAAAGAAAGATTATCCAGCCCCCTAAATTCTTGACCAATTACTGATAAACTTCAGGGTATACCATTCTAGTATTTCAGGTAAATATATACAGATGCTCCTGATTTATGACAGCTTGACTTAATGATAGTTTTGACTTTGTGAATGTGCAAAATCCAGGTAAATTCAGTAAAACTGTGCTTCGAATTTTGATCTTTCTCAGGCTAGCAATATTTAGTACCACACTCTCCTGAGATGCTGGGCAGTGGCAGTGAGCTGCAGCTCCTAATTAGCTGTGCAATCACTGAGGTAAGCAGCCAACACTCTACAGGTGCTGTGTTGCTAAGCTACAATGTTTAAGACTTTAGGTGTATTAAATGCATTTTTTTTTTTGACAGGCAGAGTTAGAGAGAGAGACAGAGAGAAAGGTCTTCCTTTTCCACTGGTTCACCCCCCAAATGGCCGTTACGGCTGGTGCGCTGCGCTGATCAGAAGCCAGGAGCCAGGTGCTTATCCTGGTCTCCCATGGGGTGCAGGGCCCAAGCACTTGGGTCATCCTCCACTGCCTTCCAGGGCCACAGCAGAGAGCTGGCCTGAAAGAGGAGCAACCGGGACAGAATCTGGCGCCCCGACCAGGACTAGAACCCGGGGTGCTGGTGCTGCAGGCAGAGGATTAGCCAAGTGAGCCCTGGCGCTGGCCTTTTCTTTCTTTCTTTCTTTCTTTCTTTCTTTCTTTCTTTCTTTCTTTCTTTCTTTCTTTCTTTCTTTCTTTCTCTCTCTCTCTCTCTCTCTCTCTCCTTCCTTCCTTCCTTCCTTCCTTCCTTCCTTCCTTCCTTCCTTCCTCCTTCCTTCCTTCCTTCCTTCCTTCCTTCCTTCCTTCCTTCCTTCCTTCCTTCCTTTTTTCTTTTTAAGATTTTTAAAATTTATTTGAAAGCTAGAGTTACAAAGAGAGGGAGAGACAGAGAGAAAGGTTTTCTATCCATTGGTTTGCTCGCCAAATGCCAGCAATAGCTGAAGCTGAACCTATCCAAAGCCAGGAACCAGGAGTTTCTTCTGGGTCTCATGTGGGTGCAAGGGCCCAAGCACTTGGACCATCTTTCACTGCTTTCTGAGTCCATCAGCAGGGAACTGGATCTGGAGTGGAGTAGCTGGGACTAGAGCTTGCATCCATATGGGATGCTGGCACCGCAGGCAGAGGCTTAGTCCACTACACCACAGCACTGGCCCCTTAAATGCATTTTCAACGTGATGTTTTCAGCTTGCAATAAGGTTATTGGTATGTAGCCCACAGTAAGTCCCACAGCATCAAGATGCACATATATAATCATGTAAGTGTTATGTGAGGGTACTCCAAAACAGAAATTGAAAATGGAATGAAAGATAATGCACATTTGCCATGAATTTTTCAAAGACCCTTCATATATAAAATAAAGTATAGGGGCTGGCGCTGTGGCATAGCAGGTAAACCTGCTGCCTGCAGTGCTGGCATCCCATATGAGTGCCAGTTTGAGTCCCGGCTGCTCCGCTTCCCATCCAGCTCTCTGCTATGGTCTGGGAAAGCAGTGGAAGATGGCTGGCTCCTGGCTCCTGGCTTTGGATTGGCCCAACTCCAGTTGTTGCAGCTGTTTGAGGAGTGAACTGGCAGATGGAAGACCTCTCTCTCTCTCTGCCGCTGCCTCTGTAAATCAGTCTTTCAAATAAATAAATAAATCTTTTTAAAAAAATAAAGTATATACATAAAGTAAAACATCTGTAAAATATATACTACTAGTACACACTTAAATATATATACATTATTAATTTATACCTCACATAAATGTATTTGCATATGTACATATATAAAATAGGATAATTGACACTCTTTTATATATGCTGCTTATATTTAAAAACTTGTCATGGACATCTTCCCATTCAATAAGTATACTTCCACAATACTTTAAATTTTTTTTTAGATTTATCTATTTTACTTGAAAGTCAGAGAGAGAGAAAGGAGAGGCAGAGAGAGAGAGGGAGAGGTCTTTCATCTGCTGGTTCACTCCCCAGATGGCCTCAAAGGCCGGAGCTGGGCTGATCCAAAGCCAGGAGTCAGGAGCTTCTTCCACGACTCCCATGCAGGTGCAGGGGCCCAAGGACTTGGGCCATCTTCCACTGCTTTCCCAGGCCATAGCAGAGAGCTGGATAGGAAGTAGAACATCCGGAACTCGAACCAGCATCCATATGGGATGCCAGCATTGCAGGTGGTGGCTTTACCTGCTACGCCACAGCGCCGGCCCCTACAACACCTTTTTAGTGACATCATTATTGGATATTTTAGATTTTTATTATCAACATGCTGTGATGAACATCCTTGTAGTTACAACCTTGTCTAAATCCTCAGTTATTTTTGTAAGGCAAAATTCTAGGAGTGAGTTTTGATTCAAGTAGCAAATTGTCCTTCAGAGGAAGTGTTATTTCCACAGAAGTATACAAGATTTCTTGATTCCTCACACACGTATTAATCTAGGGTATTCCCAGCTTATCAGTTGATGTTTATTGCAGTTCCTACATGCTCATATTTCTTGGCTCCTGAGGATCTTATGTTCTAAAGGACCAACTGGTCCCGAGGTACATGTGAGTAGTGGAGTAACAGGCAGACCAGTTGAGATGCAAGGTTTAAGTAGCATCATCCCTGTGTGGCATGTGGCCGAGTGTCTGTATGCAGACAATGCTAAGTATATGGTAGCAATTGATTTTTGTTATTTTAGCTTGGAATCTCCCCCTTTATTTCCATCAGGGAAAGTCCTTTGCTTTCAGCATCCGAATGGAATGTAATTTACTTTTTGATGCTTTTCTTAATTTCTCCAAGGATGATTTAGATCTCTTTCCTCTGCACTCAGCAAGCCTTATATATACTTTTATTGTAGGAATATTATAATTATTGTAACATGATTATTCTTCTTCCCTTTGACTCTCTCAATACCCTGGGAACACCTATGAATAAGGATGGGCTTCTATATCTGCCCGCATCACGAAGCACAAGTCCTGACAGCAGCAATGCAGTACATGTTCATTACGTGAGTGAATGAATGAAAAAGTACAATGAAAGAGAGTTTATTCTGCAAATGGTGGATCCATGACTTCCTCATGACTCCTTATTGTAGAATTTAAGGTATAGAGAAATGGATAAGGTCTATCATCCTCACTCCCTTGAAAGCTACCAATAGAATTAAGAAAATATGAGGTCACTACTGGGAAAACTGTAACTGAGGGTGTCAGAGGAAGTTTCAGCACAATACTTAGGAGGTGGAGGTAGGAGTTCCTTCTTTTCTGTTCATGTAGCCAGAGTATTTCTTTGAAAAAGAGGAGGTTAGCAGGCACCGTGGCTAATTAGGCTAATCCTCTGCGTTGCGGCACCGGCACACTGGCGTTCTAGTACCGGTCGGGGTGCCGGATTCTGTCCCGGTTGCCCCTCTTCCAGGCCAGCTCTCTGCTGTGGCCAGGGAGTGCAGTGGAGGATGGCCTAAGTCCTTGGGCCCTGCACCCGCATGAGAGACCAGGAGAAGCACCTGGCTCCTGGCTTCAGATCAGCGCAGTGCCCCGGCCGCAGCGCGCCAACCGCGGCGGCCATTGGAGGGTGAACCAATGGAAAAAGGAAGACCTTTCTCTGTCTCTCTCTCTCACTGTCTACTCTGCCTGTCAAAAGAAAAAAAAAAAAAGAGGAGGAGGGGAAGCTAGCAGATTGCCAGAGGGGTGTCTACTTGGACTACATTTCTTTTCCCACATATACAAGAGTGGGTCATTTTAGTACTTGTATTTTACTCCCTGATGGCCATATTGATTGAATCTGGGTAGACACCTGACTTGGGAGAAACCAATCCATTCATCATACTGAGACAAGCAGATTCTGTCCCTCAGGAATCAGGACTCGGAAGTGGAGGTACTGATTTGTTGCTCCTAAGAGCTGGACCTATGAAGACAAGTAGGAATACTCAGAGTGACAACTGTCTTTGGTTTTGTATAATGGAATAGGTGAAAGAGCAATTCTGCACAGTGAGAAAAACATGCAGATATGCACAAAGAAGCAGAGACAAGAAACTATGTGATGCCTTGGAGAAAGAGGAGGTGAAAGGGATAGAAAAGAAAAGAGAGAGGAGAGAGAGAGAGAGAAAGAATTTGTTGCTTGTGCTTTCCAATTTCGGTTCTGGTCCTATATAAGGCCTGGCTGGGCTCCAGGCTGTAAATCCCAGGAGATACCCTGGGATTAATTTCGAAAGTTTTCCCTTTTTGCTTGCTATTTCAGTGATGATTATTACTTCTAATTCAAAGAATGTTGACCAAGGCAGTAGGGCTTTACACACATAGAAGTGCTTTGGGACATATCACCTACCCTAGCAGTGCCACGGTTTTGTCAGAAGGTGTCTTAATGGCAGGGGTGTCATGTGCCCGTTACTGGTGCTTGACGCATAAATCAGCCTTAAGGGCACTTTAGCCTGCGGTCATGCAAGGTCTCAAAACTACTTTCTATCTTGACTGTGATCTAGATGAGTCTTGCTGTGTATCCTGGCCCCATGCTGACCCTGAGGCAGCACTGGGAATCCGAGTGTCTGGACCAGCCTTGCATCTTAGCACCTTGGCAGAGACAGGGCTAGGATCCCTTGCATTGGAAGTAGGCTGTTGAAACGAGGAAAAGTTGCGAGACTTGCTAACCTCCTGGGAAAAACTTTAGACTTCATCAATAGGATAACTTGTCATTCAAATTTTTGAGAGTAAAAGGAGTGTGATTCATATTTACACCAGAACAGCAGTCATAAAGTGGTGCTGTCTTTGGCAAACATGACTATATTGCTGCCATATTTTGGGTGATTTGTAGTGACTTTTACATATATAATTAATTTACAAAGGTTGCAAGAACTTGCACTTTATTTGGGAGTACTAATTTATCATTCTGTAGTAAAAACAAATCTTTATTGATGGTAGATAAAAAATTATAAAATATAGGTATGCAAAAATAAGGTAATAAAAATAACCTGTCAGTTACCTCTTATGGATAATGACTATTCATGTTTTGACATTTATCATTTTAGATTTTCTATTTATGCACATATTTAAATAAAAATTTGACTATATTTTTCATATGAATGTATAAATTGAATTTAATGTCTTTCCATGTCAACATCATTTATAACAGATATTTTCTAATTTGTTGTGTGCCATAACTCATTTAACAATTTCTGTTCTTTGCCATTTAGGCTGTCTCTAATTCCACTATTTGTGTTTTAAAAGTTCACTCAATCTTCTGCTGGTATTTAATGTTTGTGTGTGTGTGTGTGTGTGTGTGTGAAATAAATGTGGCGGGGGGCAGTGCTGTTGTGCAGCAGGTTAAAGCACCAGGCTGTAGCACTGGCATCCCATATGGGCACCAGTTCCAGTACTGGCTGGTCTACTTCTGATCCAGCTCTCTGCTATGGCCTGGGAAAGCAGCAGAGGATGGTCCAAACTTGGGCCCCTGCACCCATGTGGAAGACCAGGAAGAAGCTCCTGGCTCCTTGCTTTTGATCAGCTCAACTCTGGCTGTTCCGGTCATTTGGAGAGTGAGCCAGCAGGTGGAAGACCTCTCTCTGGCTTTACCTCTCTCTGTAACTCTGTCTTTTGAATAAATAATTCTTCTTTTAAAAAAGATTTATTTATTTGAAAGTCAGAGTTACACAGAGGAGAGGCAGAGAGAGAGAGAGAGAGAGAGAGTCTTCCATTGATGGCTCACTCCCCAGATGGCTGCAACAGCCGGAGCTGTGCTGATCAGAAGCCAGAAGCCAGGTGATTCCTCCTGGTCCCCACTGTGGGTGCAGGGGCCCAAGAACTTGGGCCATCCTCTACTGCTTTCCCGGGTCATAGCAGAGAGCTGGACAGGAAGTGGAGCAGCCGGGTCTCGAACCGGCAGTCATATGGGATGCCAGTGCTTCAAGGCCAGGGCGTTAACCCTCTGCGCCACAGCGCCGGCCCCTAAAATAATTATTTTAAAAAAAGAGAAAGAGGCCGGCGCCGCGGCTCACTAGGCTAATCCTCTGCCTTGCAGTGCTGGCACCCCGGGTTCTAGTCCCGGTTGGGGTGCTGGATTCTGTCCCGGTTGCCCCTCTTCCAGGCCAGCTCTCTGCTGTGGCCCGGGAGTGCAGTGGAGGATGGCCCAAGTGCTTGGGCCCTGCACCCCATGGGAGACCAGGAAAAGCACCTGGCTCCTGCCTTCGGATCAGCACAGTGCGCTGGCCGCAGCACGCCAACCGCGGCGGCCATTGGAGGGTGAACCAACGGCAAAGGAAGACCTTTCTCTCTGTCTCTCTCTCTCTCACTGTCCACTCTGCCTGTCAAGAAAGAAAGAAAGAAAGAAAGAAAGAAAGAAAGAAAGAAAGAAAGAAAGAAAGGAAGGAAGGTGGAGAAGTAGAAGTGGTTTGTACAGGAGACAATGCTCTCAGAGATCTCAGGTTAGAAAGGTGCTGTGGACTATATATGGAAGTCTACTAAGACATTTTAACTGGCCAGCACATCAAATGTAAGCTTTTTTCCTTCCTTTTCTTTCCAGAAAGACAAAGCATACGGAGCAGGGCCTATGCCCCCCTGTGTCACCTGGGGAGAACGTACTACCAGCATTCTTCCTTTGCCTAAGAACCCACCTGCCCAGTGCAGAGGAGGAAGTGAGTTTTGTGAAGGACACGTTGATGGAAATCAAAACATATGCACAGAAGACAATATCCACAGGGATTTTCTGTACTGTGAGGTGATCTTTACTTTGAGAACACTATTAAATAAGATTCTCTTGCCCATCTTTGGTTCCATATCATTTTGTGTAATTAAAGAATAATTTTAACAGTAACATATTCCTTGCAGAAAATATAGAAACATTGTATAAAAATTATAACACAAGAGGTATCAGTTATTCACATTTTTATGCATTTTCTTCTGGTATTTTCTCCATATATATATGTAAATTATGTAGTGGATAGTATACTATTATAAAGTTGGCTTCTTCCATATTTATTTGCTTGTTTGAAGGAGAAAGGAACAGGGGCAGGGACAAGGACAGGGACAGTGAGAGGGCTAGAGAGTGAGAGATCCACCTTTCATCCACTGGTTCACTCTCCAAATCGCTGGGCCAGACCAAAGCCGCAAGCCCAGAGCTTCATTCAGGTCTCCTAAGTGGATGGCAGGGATCCAAGCACTTGAGCCATCTTCCTCCACCTTCCCAGGAGCACCAGCACAGAGCTGGGTCAGAAGTGGAGCAGTTCAGGCTCAAATGGTGTTCTCATGTGGGATGCCAGAATTGCAGGTTGCAGCTTAGCCCACTGTGCCGCTATGCTGGCCTGAGCCTCTTGCTTTTTCAAAATTTCACACTAGAGGCCGGTGTTGTGATACTGTGGGTTAAGACACTGCCTGTGAAGCCAGCATCCCATGTGAGCGTGGGTTTGAGTCCTGGCTGCTCCACTTCTGATCCAGTTTCTTGCTGCTAATGCACCTAGGAAAGCAGTGGCCTGAGTGCTTGGACCCCTACTACCCATGTGGAAGTTCCAGGCTTCTGGCTTCCTTCAGTGTGGTGGAATGAGAAGGTGAAAAGGTCATGCCAAGATGGCCGCTGAGGTGAGAAGGTCATGCCAAGATGGCCGCTGACAACAGAAACTGCCTGGCAACAGGCCGTGATTGGATGGCTTCGGAAACCACATGACAACAGAGCCTGATTGACAGCAGGCCATGATTGGATGGTTTCAGAAACTGCCTGGCAACAAGAGCCTGACTGGCAACAGGCTGTGATTGGTTAGGGCATAGACTGCCCCTTGACTAGATTGGCTGCCTTGGCTATATAAGCAGCTACAGCAACTGAAATAAATGAGTCTGCAGGCTGCTTGCCTCAGGCCTGCTTTCACCCGACTCCCGGGGTCTGTGTGGTGACTCTGTGCCTCTTGCCCCCACCACGCTCCTCCTCTCAGAATGAATCCTCTCAGAAGAAATCTACTGCAACACTTCAGGGCAGTCATGGCCTTTTGGGGAGTGAGCCTGTGGATGGAAGATGGATCTCTCTCTCTCTCTCTCTCTCTCTCTCTCTCGCTTTCTTTCTCTCTCAACTGCCTTTCAAAAAATCAATAAATAGGCCAGCGCCGTGGCTCACTAAGCTAATCCTCCACCTGCAACGCCGGCACCCCGGGTTCTAGTCCCGGTTGGGGCACCAGATTCTGTCCCGGTTGCTCCTCTTCCAGGCCAGCTCTCTGCTGTGGCCAGGGAGTGCAGTGGAGGATGGCCCAAGTGCTTGGGCCCTGCACCTGCATGGGAGACCAGGAGAAGCACCTGGCTCCTGGCTTCGGATCAGCGTGCACTGGCCGCAACACACCGGCCGTAGCGGCCACTTCGGGGGTGAAGAAATGGAAAAAGGAAGACCTTTCTCTGTCTCTCTCTCTCTCACTGTGTAACTCTGCCAGTCAAAAAAATAAAAAATAAACAAATAAAATAAATCTTTAAAAACAAAATTGACACTAAGTTGTTTTTATAAGAAAGTCAGCTTCCATATCTCTAGTGCTCTCAGCCAATTCTCCCATGCTTGGCATATAGTAAATTCTTGACAAAGGGTTATCTCATTACTGAATTTTGCTGTCTTGAGATTCACTTAACCATTCCTCCCTGTACATCATTTCCGGTTTGTTCATTGTTGTAAATCACATGTAATAAGCAGCTTTATGTGTAAAGCTTTTTGCACATTACTGCCTTTTCCCCTCATGTAAGATTTTTCAAATGCAATGATTAGATCAAAGGGAATAAGAAATGTTAAGATTCCAATTACATGTTGCCAAACTGCTTTCTAAGTCACATTCACATCAGCGGGAAATGTGAGTAAATAGCAGAACTACAGATCCAGCTAAGATGTCTACTCCAAACCCTGGGTCCTTGACACCATTCTACAGTGCCTCCCTGTAGGACCCGCTCAATAATTGATTGGACAGCGGTAATCTGAAGATTCTTATAAATTAATCTGGATCTGTTACGGCAGTAATTCTGGCACAAAAAGAACAAGTTATTTTGATAGGGTTTTAACTTAATGGAGCCATTATGACTCATAACCATTTATCCAAATGTCACCTTTGTGTGAATTAGAAAAACATGACCCTTCTCTAAGATATTTCAATGTCCTGGGCAGGCAAATGGTCTTAAAATATATGAATCTACAAGTCTCGTAGTGGGAATTTTTGCATCTTCTGAGGCCATAAGGCACAAAACCTGGACAACTGTATTTTCTGAGCCCTTGGAAATTCTGTAATGTCAAGCTCAGGAACTGGTTTTCTAGAAGCCCCCGTTTGAAAATCAACAACTGTCACCCACTCTGCGTTCAATCTCCTGGCTCCTCTCTAGTTCTCTTTGTTTTTTACAATGTTTGCAGTGTTGCTGCTTTGTCATTTACAAATTCCTCCTTGCTTACAGAGCCATAGTGCAAAGTGTCATTTTATAAAAAGGATTTCTTTTAAAATACTTGCAAATTATCATTTTTAATGTATGTGAATACTACTTTCATGTGTGTATTTTTATTTGAAACAACTTTTAAAACTTAAGTTTACTAGAGAAATATTAAAGTTTTAGTACTCTAGTATATCCCATCAGAATTTCTATTATTATCCACCTGAGTATTTGGCCCTTTGTGTAAGTTTCCATCAATTTAAAAAGTATATTTGATATTTAACATTGCACCTCAACTTCTTTTTTGTTAAAAGATTTTCAAAATTTATTTATTTGAGAAGCAGAGCTACAGAGAAAGGGAGAAACAGAAAGATCTTCTATCCACTGATTCATTCCCTAAATGGCAGCAACGACCAGAGCTAAGCTGATCTGAAGCCAGGAGCCAGGAGCTTCTTCTGGGTCTTCCATGTGGGTGCAGGGGCCCCAGCACTTGAGCCATCTTCTACTGCTTTCCCAGGCCACAGTAGAGAGCTGGACCGGAAGAGGAGCAGCTGGGACTCAAACAGGCACCCTTATGGGATGCCGGCACTGCAGGTGGCGGCTTTACCCTCTATACCACAGTGCCAGCCCCAGGACTCAACTTCTAAATGTGAACTTGCAAATATAAACAGTGAGTTTTTATAGAGGTATTATTAGAGCAAAAATTCTCTAACAATATCACATTGTCTGTGGCCTGAGAAATTGAATAATTATGATTTATGGGTACATTGATTTTACTTATTGAAATATTGCTGGGATATTTCTACACTGGAAGAAGCATTTTAAAGGGCGTATTTTGTTTCAGATAATATTCTGAGACCTTTTGTCCATTGGAGACATGGAAGAATACATTTCACGGAAAACAGAATTTTTTTTCTCCTCTATTTTGTTCTACTGCTGCCATCTAGAGTAAAAGTGAAGCAAAGGGAGCAGACCTCTGCCAAGCAATGCTTAGAATCCACTCTACCAGTAACCATCCTGAGGGTGCTTGTCAGATTCCATCCTAGCACAAGCGGCACTCGTCAGCGTTGGTGTGGGTCCAGCAATACTCACACCCTAACCTGTTTTAAGTGCAAGTGTGCATAGTATTTTCTTGGGCATTTTCTGCCTTCCTCTTTTATTGTCTTTTCTTTTACTTCAAAGTATATCTTTAGGGTTCCTGGCTTAAACATGTTTTCTTTTTCTTCTCATCAAAATGCGCTCTCTGGACTGTATCTGGAAAGGTACATCAGTCTTGGTGAGCCTGCAAGACGCCACCTCATTTGTTTCTTTTTTTTTTTTTAACTTTTATTTAATAAATATAAATTTCCAAAGTACAACTTTTGGATTATAGTGCCTTTTCCCCCCATAACCTTCCTCCCCCTACCCCGCAACCATCCCATCTCCCACTCCCTCTCCCATCCCATTCTCCATCAAGATTCATTTTCAATTATCTTTATATACAAAGATCAACTTAATATATATTAAGTAAAGATTTCAACAGTTTGCACCCACACAGATACACAAAGTATAAATAAAGACTAGTTTTACCGTTAATTCTCTAGTACAACACATTAAGGACTGAGATCCTACATGCCAAGTAGATGCACAGTGACTCCTGTTGTTGATTTAACAACTGATACTCTTGTTTATGGCATCAGTAACCACCTGAGGCTCTTGTCACGAGCTGCCAAGGCTATGGAAGCCTCTCGAGTTCACAAACTCCAATCATAATCAAAGTGGAAGTTCTCTCCTCCCTTCAGAGAAAGGCACCTCCTTCTTTAATGGCCCCTTCTTTCCACTGGGATCTCACAGAGATCTTTCATTTAGTTTTTTTTTTTTTTTTTTTTTTTTTGCCACAGTGTCTTGGCTTTCCATGCCTGAGAAACTCTCATGGGCTTTTTAGCCAAATCCAAATGATTCTGAGGCCAAAGTGCTATTTAGGACATTTGCCATTCTATGAATCTGCTGTGTATCCCACTTCCCATGTTGGATTGTTCTCTCCTTTTTAATTATATCAATTAGTATTAACAGACACTAGTTTTGTTTATGTGATCCCTTTGACACTTAATCCTATCATTATGATCAATTATGAACTTAAATTGATCACTGGGACTAGTAAGATGGCATTGGTACATGCCACCTTGATGGGATTGATTTGGAATCCTCTGGCACATTTCTAGCTCTACCATTAGGGGTAAATCTGAGTGAGCGTGTAATGAACTATACATCTCCCCCCTCTCTTATTCCCACTCTTATATTTAACAGGGATCACTTTTCAGTTAAATATAAACACTTAAGAATAATTGTGTGTTAATTAAAGAGTTCAACCAATGGTATTAAGTAGAACAAAAAATACTAAAAGAAATAAAATAGTAAGTTGTTCCTCGAAAGTCAGCACAAGGGCTGATCAAGCCATTGTTTCTTAGTGTCCATTTCACTTCTACAGGTTTCCTATTAGATGCTTACTTGTCACTGATCAGGAAGAACATATATTTGCCCCTTTGGGACTGGCTTATTTCACTTAGTATGATGTTTTCCAGATTTCTCCATTTTGTTGCAAATGATTGTATTTCTTTCTTTTTTTTTTTTCCTGCTGTATGGTATTCTATAGAGTACATATCCCATAAATCTTTATCCAGTCTTCTGTTGATGTGCATTTAGGTTGATTCCAGGTCTTAGTTATTGTGAATTGAGCTGCAATAAACATTGAGGTGCAGACAGCTCTTTTATTTGCCAATTTAATTTCTTTTGGGTAAATTCCGAGGAGTGGGATGGTCATGTGGTAGGGCTAGATTCAGCTTTCTGAGGAATCTCCAAACTGACTTCCATGGTGGCTTTACCAGTTTGCATTTCCAACAACAGTGGGTTAGTGTCCCTTTTTCCCCACATCCTCACCAGTAGCTGTTGTTAGATAATTGGGAATCTATTTTGGACTATGATGTGAGGAATGAATTGAGATTTATCCTCCTCCTCCCACTCCTCACCCACCTCCACAGATACTCAGATGGCTCATTGGATGTTTTTTAATTTTTTTTTTTTTGACAGGCAGAGTGGACAGTGAGAGAGACAGACAGAGAGAAAGGTCTTCCTTTGCCGTTGGTTCACCCAACAATACCCGCCACGGCCAGCACGCTGCCGCCGGCGCACCACACTGATCTGATGGCAGGAGCCAGGTACTTATCCTGGTCTCCCATGGGGTGCAGGGCCCAAGCACTTGGGCCATCCTCCACTGCACTCCCTGGCCACAGCAGAGAGCTGGCCTGGAAGAAGGGCAACTGGGACAGAATCCGGCGCCCCGACCGGGACTAGAACCCAGTGTGCCAGTGCCGCAAGGCGGAGGATTAGCCTAGTGAGCCGCGGCGCCGGCCGTTTTTTAATTTTTTAAAAAAGATTTATTTATTTATTTGAAAGTCAGAGTTACATATAGAGAGAAGGAGAGGTAGAGAGAGAGAAGTCTTTCATCCTCTGCTTCACTCCCCAGTTGGCGGCAACAGCTGGAGCTGTGCTGATCCGAAGCCAGGAGCCAGGAGCCAAGAGCTTCTTCCAGGTTTCCCATGTGAGTGCCCAAGGACCTGGACCATCTTCTACTGCTTTCCCAGGTCATAGTAGAGAGCTGTATTGGAAGTGGAACAGCCGGGACCCGAACCGGTGCCCATATGGGATGCCAGCACTGTAGACGGCTGCTTTACCCACTACGCCACAGCACCAGCCCCCTCATTGCTTGTTTTAAATCTGTTGACTTCAAGTGCCACTTTTGTTATAGATTGAATTTGTTTATGCTTTTTGTTCTATTTCTGGACTCCTTTTTCTGTTCTATTGAACTGTAGGACATTCAGAACAATGTAGAACAATGTGGAAACCTATTTATGCGTTTTTTTTTTTTGATACTAAATATTTGGTAGGTCCAGTGTTCTTCCTCTATTATTTTTTATTTTATTTTTAAAATTCCTATGTGTTTCTGCTACTGTATTTCCCAAATGAATTGGATCTTATTTAGTTCAAACATATCTGTTGATCCTTTCAGGAATTGCATTTTATTGAAAAACTAATTTTGAGAGAATTAACCATTATTCTGAAGTTCAACATCCTCAACCAAGAACAAATGTGTCCAGATATTTGTTCATGCTTTCTGTTCTGTTCCACAGTGATAGCTGAAAGTTTTCCTTATATACATCTTTCACATCTCTTAGTAAGTTTTACCCATTATTGTATCCTTTTAAAACAATTTTATTTTTTACTTGAAGGGCAGAGCAACAGAGGACAGAGAAAAAAATCTTCCATCTGCTTGTTCACTCCTCAATTGGCTGCAAAAGCCAGGGCTGGGCCAGCCCGAAGCCAATTGCCAAAAATTCCATCCAAGTTTCTCACATCGGTGGCAGGGACTCAAACAATCAGACCGTCTTGTGATTCTTTCCCAGACACATTAATAGGCAGCTGGATCAGAAGTGTAGTAGCCGGGACTTGGACAAATGCTCTGATGAGATGTTGGCCTCCTAGGTGGCAGCTTCACCTGCTGTGTCACAATGCTGGTCCCTATTGTGTCTTTTATTGGCTGCTGTTTACAACTTGTCTCTTGGTTCACTTTATGTTGCTTTTCATACCACAGATTTCCATATTAATGTAATATTTGTTAGCATGTATCAATATTTCCTTTTATGGCCTTGCAATTTATGTTCTATTTAGTTAAGAAGACTTGTCTTACTACAAACTTATTTACATATAATTTTCCTTCAAATTCTGAGAAAAGTATATTTGATTCTATAATTAAGTGGCATTTCAGTTCATACTCATCGGTTCATATACTTTTTTTTTTTTTAGATTTATTTATTTAATTGAAAGAGTTACACAGAGAGAGGAGAGGCAGAGAGAAAGGAGTCTTCTATCCGCTGGTTCACTCCCCAATTGTCCGTAACAGCCGGAGCTGGGCCAATCCAAAGCCAGGAGCGAGGAGTTTCCTCCGGGTCTTCCCACATGGGTGCAGTGGACCAAGGACTTGGGCCATCTTCTACTGCTTTCCCAGGCCACAGCAGAGAGCTGGATTAGAAGTGGAGCAGCTGGAACTTGAAACGGAGCCCAGATGGGATGCCGGCAACACAGGAGGAGACTTAATCTACTACACCATAACGCCGGTCCCTAACAGAGAAATATTAGAGAGCAAACTGACAGTAGTTAAATACACACTTTTAGGCTGGCGCCATGGCTCACTAGGCTAATCCTCCTGTCGGTCCCCGTCTTCGTGGAGGAACGACACAGGACCCTGTGCTGTTCTTTTGTCTGCTCGGCCCTCCCCGGGTTTGCTGCTGGTTCTTCCCGGGTTGGCTACCGACCCTTCCACCTCCGTGGAAGGGCGGTTCCCCCTGCCACATTCCCCACTTCCGCGGGGGAGCGGCACACCGCCGGCCGGCTCTCTCGGGGGCTGCTCAGGTGTTCCTTCAGATAGATGTTCCTCTTAGATGTTCCTGGTGCATGTTGTCTCTCTCCTCCTTTATAGTCCTCTTCCACCAATCCCAACTCTGCTACCCACACGCCGAGTACGCTGCTCTCCTCCAATCAGGAGTAAGTCCTATAGTTTATTGGTTGAACTGGAGGCAGCTGTGTAGAAGCTGTTTCTCCCTTCTCAGCGCCATATTGTGGGAGAGCAGATGCATAGAATAAGTCTTAATTCCAGTAACTTAGTCTAGGCCGAGTTGCTCCCAGTTGCTCCCCACACCTCCGCCTAGCGGCGCCGGCACACGGGGTTCTAGTCCCGGTTGGGGCACCGGATTCTGTCCTGGTTGCTCCTCTTCCAGGCCAGCTCTCTGCTGTGGCCCAGGAAGGCAGTGGAGGATGGCCCAAGTGCTTGGGCCCTGCAACCCATAGGAGACCAGGAAGAAGCACCTGGCTCCTGGCTTCGGATCAGCGCAGTGCGCTGGCCGCGGCGGCCATTGTTGGGTGAACCAACGGAAGGAAGACCTTTCTCTCTGTCTCTCTCTCCCACTGTCTAACTCTGCCTGTCAAAAACAAACAACCAACCTACCAAAAAAACACACACTTTTATCCATTTAAAAATTCAAATATGAGGAACACCATATTTGAGTCCTGGCTGCTCTGCTTCCGATCCAGCTCCCTGTTAATTTGCCTGGGAAAGCAGTGGAAGATGCTTCAAGTGCTTGGGCCCCTGCACCTACATGGGAAACCCAGAAGATGCTTCAGCTCCTGGCTTCAGATTGGCCCTGCTCCAGCTGTTGCGGCCCTTAAGGGAGTGAACAAATCAATGGAAGACCCCTTTCTCTGTAACTCTGTTTCTCAACTAACTAAATAAATAAAAAAGATTTCAAACATTGTGGATAAATCTGCCGTCTGCAATGTCAGCATCCTATATGGGCACTGATTTGAGTTTCTGCTGTTCCACTTCCAATCCAGCTCCCTGGATTGCACCTGGGAAAGCAGTGTAAGTTGGTCCAAGTGCTTGACCCCTTTACCCAAGTGGGAGACCAAGAAGAAGCACCTGACTCCTGGCTTCAGATTGGCCCAGCTCCTGCCACTGCAGCCATTTGGGGAGTGAATCAGTGGATGGAAGAACTCTCTCTCTTTTTCTCTGTGATTCTGCCTTTCAAATAAATAAATAGATCTTAAATTTCTTTTTCTCAGTGTATACTTTTACCAGCAGAGCATGTGGGTTGCCATTTCCCACATCCTTAACAACATCTGTATTATCTGATTTTCTAGTATTGGCCATTAGTATGGGTGTAAAATTATATATTATTTTTATGTGCACTTCTAAGAGAATTAGGGAAGTTGAACTGATGTTCAACTTTATTTATTTATTGTACTTATTTTTAAAATATATCTGAGTGTGTGTCTGTAAATAGCTTTTGAGCTATATGAAAGTAGGTGGCACACACCACACCTCTTTATCAGCTAATATTTCAGTGTGGACTTTTTGTAAACAATTATATCCTATTTATGTGACAGCTATAAAATGAAGGGACTTTAACATTGGTATAGTATTTTTTTCTAATATACTTTTTACATTCTGAATTTGTAAATTATCCCAATATTGTCTGTTAAAATATTCCTCCACCTCAGGACAGAATCCAGTCCAGGATTACATTCACATGGCATTTTGGTTGTTGGACTCCCTTTTTTTTTTTTTTTTTAAGATTTATTTATTTATTTGAAATTCAGAGTTACACAGAGATAGAAGGAGAGGCAGAGAGAGAAAGATCTTCCATCCATTGGTTCATTTCCCAATTGGCCGCCACAGCCGGAGCTGTGCAGATCTGAAGCCAGGAGCCAGGAGCTTCTTCTGGGTCTCCCACGTGGGTGCAGGGGCCCAAGCACTTGAGCCATCTTCTACTACTTTCCAGGCCATAGCAGAGAACTGGACTGGAAGAGGAGCAGCCAGGACACAAACAGGCACCCTTATGTGATGCTGGCACTGCAGGCAGCGGCTTTACCCACTATACCACAGAGACAGTGTCGGCCCCTGTTGGAGTCCCTTAAATCTGAAATAGTTTATTGCTTTTCTTGACATTAATGTGCTTGAAGAATACAGAATAACTATTTTCTTTTTTTCTAATAGAAAATTTTTATTTAATAAATATAAATTTCAGAAGTACAACTTTTGGATTATAGTGGTTCTTCCTCCATAACCACCCTCCCATTCGCAAACCATCCCATCTCCTACTCCCTCTCCTATCCCATTCTTCATTAAGATTTATTTTTAATTATCTTTATATACAGAAGATCAACTCTATACTAAGTAAAAATTTCAACAGTTTGCATCCACACAGATACACAAAGTATAAAGTACTATTTGAAGACTAGTTTTACCGTTAATTCTCGTAGTGCAACACATTAAGGACAGAGGTCCTACATGGGGAGCAAGTGCACAGTGATTCCTCTTGTTAATTTAACAATTGACACTTTTATTTATGACGTCTGTAATCACCTGAGGCTCTTGTCATGAGCTGCCAAGGCTATGGAAGCCTCCTGAGTTCACAAACTCTGACCTTATTTAGACAAGGCCATAGTCAAAATGGAAGTTCTCTCCTCCCTTCAGAGAAAGGTACCTCCTTCTTTGATGGCCCCTTCTTTCCACTGGGATCTCACTCACAGAGATCTTTCATTTAGGTCATTTTTGCCATAGTGCCTTGGCTTTCCATGCCTGAGATACTTTCATGGACTTTTTAACCAGATCTGAATGCCTTAAGGGCTGTGGAATACTTATTTTCAATAGAATGTCTCAATTTGGATTTGTCTGAAGCATCCTTTCTCAAATTGAGATCCTTAATTCCTAGGAAATTAAGATGTGGAGCATGGATTATATATCTATAATGAAGAATTGGAGAAAATAATCACTCAAGACATTTTCTGTAAGTTTTAATTCTGTTCTGAAACTTTTGGTTAGGAAGGTTGGTTGTTTCTTCATTTTTAAATTCAGGTTGTATGTTCAGGACCAGATTACGATATATGCAACATTTTAGCCCTCTTAAAAATATCACTTCTGGAGTCAAATAATAGCTGATGTTGATTTTGTGCATGCAATGAAGGTGTTGTCTAGATATTTCACCATACAGTTACTGCTTTCCTTCATGCAACTAATAAATAGTCTTAGAGGAGACCCACTGAGATAATTTTATTATCCTGATCCTCATCAAACTTTCCCCTGTGTGTTTAAAATCTGTTGATGGGGGCTGGCTCTGTGGCGCAGTGGGTTAATGCCCTGGTCTGAAGCGCCGGCATCACATACAGGCACTAGTTCCAGTCCTGGCTGCTCCTCTTCCAATCCAGCTCTCTGCTATGGCCTGGGATAGCAGTAGAAGATGGCCCAAGTCCTTGGGCCCCTGCACCCATTTGGGAGACCCAGAAGAAACTCCTGGCTCCTGGCTTTGGATTGGTGCAGCTCCAGCTGTTGTGGCCATCTGGGGAGTGAACCAGCAGATGGAAGACCTCTCTCTCTCTCTCTACCTCTCTCTGTAACTCTGTCTTTCAAATAAATAAAATAAATCTTTAGAATCTGTTGATAATACTTAACCTATTGTTTTTTGAAAGATTTATTTATTTATTTGAGAGTCAGAGAGAGAGAGGTCTTCCATATTTCTTAGATGGACACAATTTAACCCATAAAAGAGTAGTAGAGCTTTGCCAGCTTTTGAACTTTATATAAATGAAGGTATATGATATACACTCTTTTTAAAAATATTTATTTATGTATTTATTTGCGAGGTAGAGTTATAGACAGAGAGAAAGGTCTTCCATCTGCTAGTTCACTCCCCAAATGGCCACAACAGAGCTTCATCTAGGTCTCCTATTTGGGTGCAAGGGCCCAAGCACTTGGGCCATCTTCCACTGCCTCCCCAGGCCATAAGTAGAGAGCTGGATTGGAAGAGGAGCAGCAGATCTTGATCCAGCACCCGTATGGGATGCCATTGCTGCTGTGGAGGCTTAGCCTACTACACCTACACACAGTCTCCTACTACACAGCACTGGCTCCAGTATATACTCTTTTTTAGCATTCACATTTTTTCTTTCTAAAATTATAAAAATTCATTTTAAAGAAAGAAGAGAGAAACAGAGATTGTCCATCTTGCTGATTCACTTTCCCAAATGCCTGCAACAGGTAGGGCTAGGCCAGGTTGAAGCTGGGAGCCCTGCTCAACCCAAATCTCCCTCATAGATTGCAGGGACTCAACTATTGAGCAATCACCCACTGCCTCTGGAGCTGTGAATTAGCAAGCAGCTGGAATCAGAAACAGAGCTGGGACTCAAACCCAGGCACTCCATTATGGGATGTGGGCAATCTAAGTGGTGTTTCAAAAGCTCAATCTTATATTTTTTGTACGTGCTTTATGTCAATATTAACTTTTATGATCTTTTCACATGATATGAAGTTGCTATTTTATTCATTTTTCATTGTTTTATAGCTTTAAGTTTATTACTATACCACAATTTATTTATTCATTAATTTTTGATGACATTTCAGTTATTTCCAGTTTTTTTCTTATTATCATCAATGTTGCTATGAATATCCTGCACAAGTATTTTGATGCACATGTGCAAGAATTTCTTCAAAAGATATGTGTAGGAGAAAAACTGCTAGGATATGGAGTTTATTGAACTTTACTGATATTGCTCAACTCTTTCCCAAAACTTTGGAACAATTTATAGGCCCATCAGCAGTGTATAGAATTTCCTTTGCCTCACATCCTCACCAATCATTGATATTGACAGAAATTTTATATTTTTCCAGTTTGATAGGTATCCAAAGCTATTTCATGTTAGTTTCATTGTGTTTCCTAGATTACAATTCATGGTCGACATTTTGATTTTTTGTTGTCACTTGAATGTCCCGTTTTGTTTAAATTGAAGACTTTCCCCCATTATTTAAGAGATTTGTATTCTATCTTTTGTTACTAATTTTTACAAATTTCTTTTACTTATATTTACCTTTATTGAATATATAAATTGATGGAGGGAAATTTACAGCTTTAAATACTGAGTGTCCTACTCAATGAACGTGATATATATCTTTTTAGTTAGGACTTCTTTACGTCTACTAATAAAACTTTGCTAGCGCCACAGCTCAATAGGCTAATCCTCCGCCTTGCGGCGCCGGCACACCGGGTTCTAGTCCCGGTCAGGGCGCCGGATTCTGTACCGGTTGCCCTTCTTCCAGGCCAGCTCTCTGCTGTGGCCCAGGAGTGCAGTGGAGGATGGCCCAAGTGCTTGGTCCCTGCACCCCATAGGATACCAGGAGAAGCACCTGGCTCCTGCCTGCGGATCGGCGTGGTGCACTGGCCTGCAGCACGCCGGCCGTAGCGGCCATTGGAGGGAACCAACGGCAAAGGAAGACCTTTCTCTCTGTCTCTCTCTCTCACTGTTCACTCTACCTGTAAAAAAAATAAATAAATAAAACTTTATAATTCTTTCCATGGAGTCTCAAAAATTCTTCATCCTTACTTAGTTTCTTTAAGCTGTTATAAGTACTGTTTGATGAAGGCACATAGAAATAATACAACTTATTTCTGAAACTGATTTTACTTCCAGTAATTCTGTTAAACCCTTATAGTATAAAATAATATTCAGATACTTTTGAATTTTCTACCTTATAAATGTATCATGTGTAAAATAACTATTTTATTTCTTCCTTTCTGAACAATCAATTTTCAATTAATATGTGTGTGTAACTGTAAACCATAATACTTACTGAAATAAGTCAGTTTCAAAAAGACAGATATCATATGTTTTCCCTGATCTGAGGTAACTAATAGAGTACCTAAAATGTGATGTATTGGAGTGAAATGGACATTTTGAGATTTGATGACTGTTTAAAGGCCTAGTCTCTTTGATTGAGGAACAGTGTTCTTTTCCTTCATATTGTTTGTTGAATTCTTTTACTTACTGTAGGGTTAACTTCATGACCATTAAGTAAGCTGAAAATAGATCCTTGTAAAAATCAAGATGGAAATTGGAGATGGAGTAGGGGGGAAACTTGGAACATGGGCAGGAGATAGGGTAGGGTGGAAGTATCACTATGTTCCTAAATTTGTATATATGAAATACATGACTTAAATAAAATAACTTAAATAAAATCTAAAAAGTTGTGTGTGTGTGTGTGTGTCTTATTATGGTAGCTTGGAGTCTCATGAAATGTTGAGTTGCAGTGGTGATGATTGGAGTATTTGTCTCATTCCCAATCTCAAAGGGAAGGCTTTCAAAAACTTTTATTATTCAAAACATTTGAGTAGCTTATGTGTTTATTGATTTGTAAATACCCATTTTTAGGCTAAAGAGATTTTCTTCTACTGTTAGTCTGCAGTGACTTTTACTGCTCATGTGACATTGAATAATTTTTTAAAGATTTATTTATTTTTTATAAGAGTTACAGAAAGAGGGATAATGTATTAAGATGTGTCTTGCTCAAGCTGACTTGCCCCAAATGGTAGAGTTAGAAACATACCAGGGGATTCCAATTCAATCCCATCAAGGTGGCATGTACCAATGCCATCTCACTATTCCAAGTGATCAATTTCAGTTCACAATTGATCATAATGAAAGGACTAAGAGTCAAAGGGAGCACATAAACAAGTCTAGTACCTGCTAACACTAACCGATGGAATAAATAAAGGGGAGAGTGATCCAACATGGGAAGTGAGATACTCAGCAGACTCATAGAATGGCAGATGTCCTAAATAGCACTCTGGCCTCAGAATCAGCCCTAAAGGCATTCGGATCTGGCTGAAAAGCCCATGAGAGTATTTCAGGCATGGAAAGCCAAGACACTCTGGCAAAAGATCTCTGTGAGTGAGATCCCAGTGGAAAGAACAGGTCTTCAAAGAAGGAGGTACCTTTCTCTGAAGGGAGGAGAGAACCTCCACTTTGACTATGACCTTGTCTAAACAAGATAAGAGTCGGAGAACTCAGAGGGCTTCCATAGCCTTGGAAACTCATGACTGGAGCCTAGGGAGATTACTGATGCCATAGACAGGAGTGTCAATTGGTAAAGTCAACAACAGGAGTCACTGTGCACTTACTCCTCATGTAGGATCTCTGTCCTTAATGTGCTGTGCATTGAGATTTAATGCTATAACGAGTACTCAAATAATATATTTCACTTTGTGTTTCTATGGGGGTGCAAACTGTTGAAATCTTTACTTAATGCATACTAAACTGATCCTCTGTAAAAAAAAAAAAAAAAAAAGAAAGAAAGAAAAGAAAAGAAATCAACTCCCAACTTGACTCTCACTGGGATTAAACATGACAATAGGTCTGATCTGATTTCATCATCATTAAAAAAAATCATCTATTATTTTTCACTTTATGTTTCTGTGTGGGAGCAAACTGTTGAAATCCTTACTTAATGTATACTAAGCTGATCTTCTGTATATTAAGATAATCGAAAATGAATCTTGATGTGAATGGAAGGGGAGAGGGAGTGGGAAAGGGGAGGGTTGTGGGTGGGAGGGACGGTATGGGGGGAAGCCATAGTAATCCATTATTCGTACTTTGGAAACGTATATTCATTAAATAAAAGTTAAAAAAAAAAAAAAAAGAAATTATCAACTCCCAACTTGACTCTCACTGGGATTAAACATGACAATAGGTCTGATCTGATTTCATCATCATTTAAAAAAAAATCATCTATTATTTTTCACTTTATGTTTCTGTGTGGGAGCAAACTGTTGAAATCCTTACTTAATGTATACTAAGCTGATCTTCTGTATATTAAGAGAATCGAAAATGAATCTTGATGTGAATGGAAGGGGAGAGGGAGTGGGAAAGGGGAGGGTTGTGGGTGGGAGGGACGGTATGGGGGGGAAGCCATTGTAATCCATAAATCGTACTTTGGAAATTTATATTCATTAAATAAAAGTTAAAAAAAAAGAGTTACAGAAAGAAAGGGAGGGAGGGTGGAGAGAGAGAGAGAGAGAGAGAGAGAGAGAGAGAGAGAAATCTTCCATCTGCTGGCTCACTCCCCAAAAGGCTGCAATGTCCTCAGCCAAAGCCAGGAGACAGGAACTTCTTCTAGATCTCCCACATGGATACAGGGACCCAAGCACTTGGGCCATCTTCCTCTGCACATTCACAGGGGGCTGGATTGTAAGGGAAGCAGCTGGGTCTTGAACCAGTGCCCATATGGAATGCCAACATCTCAGGCAGCAGTTTTACCCATTACCTGACAGCATCAGACCTGATATTGAATTTAATGAAAAGGCTTTTAATGCATTTAGGTAGAAAATCAAATGTTATTTATCTTTTAATCTGCTAATATATTCAATTGCATTAATTGATCTTAAGTTAAAACATTCTGTATTTTTGGTATAAACTTAATAATATATTGTCATTTTTCATATACCAATAGGTTTAGTTTTTAATATTTAGTTTAGGAATTTGACATTTATCATATGTTAAAGATAATAAGAACCACTTTTTATGTCACTAAGAAAGCAAAAATGCTGTCAATTAAGCTGACTCAAAAATTTTTAATTTTGATTTTAATTTTATGCTTACTGAAATAATCTTTTTGCTTAAACATAGATTTTATGATGTATCACTCTCATACTTAGTTAGAAAAATATACAAGCAAGAAAAACCAGTTACATTATTCCTGAAACATCTGCACAGCACCTCTCATAACTGTATTATATTAAATTTAAAACTATACCTTAGTCAATGGTATCTAGTATATTTTATATGGTTGAAGTCTTCATCAACAGCCTGGGGTAAAGCTACATCCCTTTGTTTAGTCACATTTTTATTATTATAACAAAATACCTGAAGCAATTTGATTTTCAAAAGAGAAAGTCTTATTTAGTTCCCAGTTTTGGAGGTTGAACAGCATGGCATTTGCATACATCTTAGTTTTGGTAAGGACTTCTTGGCAAGGCAGATGGCAGTGGTGCGAGCATGCAGTGGAGCAAGCAGTTACTTCTTGAACCAGAAGCAGAGAGGAAAGGAGTAGCGAGGATATAACAACTCTTTCCTGAGAACTCAAGGGACCTCAGAACCTGCACCCAATGACCCAAGGATCTACCAATTTGTCCTACCTCCCAAAGGTTTAATCACCTCTCAATAGCACCCCTGTGAGCCTTTAATCACCCTGGACTTCTGAGATACTCAAATGCTGCCTGAACTATTATAAACCCCAAAATGGATTTGCTTTTGCTTCTGATATTGTGATAACTAGCCTTGGTTATTTTTAAATGCTTGATATTTATAATTTTTTAACAAAGACATTTATTTATTTGAGAGGCAGAGTTACAGAGAGAGAAGGAGACAGAAAGAGAGGTCTCCCATCTGCTGGTTCACTCCCCAAATGGCTACAGTAGCTGCAGCTGGGCTGGTCAGAAGCCAGGAGCTCCTTCCAGGTCTCCCATGTGAGTGCAGGGGCTCAAGCCCTGGGGCCTCTTCCGCTGCTTTTCTAGGCCATCAGCAGGCAGCAGGACTCAAACTGGTGCCCATATGAGTTGCTGGCACCGAAGGTGGAGGCTTAACTTACTAAGCCACAGAGCTGGCCCTGATATATATACTTTTAAAATCTTACTTTCAGTTCTCTCTGTTCCATCTTTGAATATCATGTATTTCCTTTTCTGACTAACTTGTCTCTAGTTGTAGATGGAATGGAATATTCTGGGAGTTCTTTATGCCTTCAAGAAGTTGCCATCTACACTGGGCACTAACATGCCTGTCTTGTCTGGAACCTGAGCCCCGTGCTGCTCCACATTAGATAATCAGGGACAGGATAGTAAAAGAACTACCGGGATGCTCTTTCTGTGAATCCCCAAATGATCATCCAGGTGTTTGCTCTAGGCTTCCTGCAGCTTCTCATGCATGCTGCCTGTGTCTTGGAGGGCCCTTTGGGTTGTTTCTGCATCTCTCTTATTTATCTTGAGTTATGGTTTCTTCTTTTGGTAACAACCTTTGCTTTCCCTATTTCAGAGATTCTTTTTTCTAAACAAACATAACCACTTATTGTCCTCCTAGGCTGTTGTTTATTTATTAATTTTCTTTTATGGGTAAGACCCTTCCCTCCCTCCCTCCCTCTCCTCCCTTCCTCTCTCTCTTTCTTTCTTTCTTTCTCTCTCTCTCTCTCTCTCTCTCTCTCTCTTTCTCCCTTCCTTCCTTCCTTCCTTCCTTCCTTCCTTCCTTCCTTCCTTCCTTCCTTCCTTCCTTCCTTCCTTCCTTCTTTCCTTCTTTTTCTTTCTTTCTTCTTTTCAAAGGCAGAGTAATGGAGAGAGATGAATAGACAGAGAAAGGGAGACAGAGAGGGAGAAGGAGAGAGGGAGAGATATCTACTGGTTCACTCCCCAAACATTCACAACAGTTGGGACTCACCAGGTCAAAGTAGGAGCCTAGAACTCCACCTGAGTCTTCTTCTTAGGTGGCAGGGACTCAAATACTGTTGGCTTTCCAGGCATATTAGTAGGAAGCTGGATAGGAAGTATAGATGTGGTGGGCAACACAAGCAGTGGCTTAACCTGTTGTGCCATGATGCGCACCCCGATATGATTTTTCTATTTGTAGAAATCTGGGATGGTGTGTGAGTTAGAGTGCACTTTCACACTACAGTATTTTTACCAGCATTTCGGCAGTGGTTATGTCTGGGTAAGTTTAAATTAAAATTTGATATATTTTTCTGCTTTCTATGGCATTTATATATTACTTTGCTTATAGTTTGAATTAGGAAAACAAAGTATGCTTATAAAACATCAAAAGTAAAGCTCTCTCTCTCCTCACGTCCACCTCCAATCCCAATCCTCGGAGTTAGCTACTATCTAAATCAGAATTTCTCAGTCTTGTCATGAATGGCATTACAGGCCTGATGATTCTTCGTCGTGGGGAGCTGTGTTGTCCACTGTGGAATGTTGTCCGCTAGATGCTTAATAGCAACTCCCAAGTTGTGAGAATCCAAAATCTCATCAAACATTGCAAAATATCCCTGGATGGGGTTGGGGTGGGCAAGATCATCTATGGCTAGGAACCGCTGGTTTAGATTCATGTCTATGAACCTATAAACAAGCACATAGATACATGCCTTTGAAGAAAATAATTTATTATTCAGAAATAGTAAATGATAAAACCTACTGGCTTATGAGCCTCTAGTGTCACTGTTTCCTGGAATGGGACTTTGGTGCAGTGATTAGAATGCTGCTTGGGACAACCACATCCCATTTAGAGTGCTAGGCTTGAATCCTGCCTCTGTGCTCTGTACCAGCTTCCTGCCAAGGCAAACCCTGGGAGGTAGCAGTCATGCTTCAAGTACTTGGTTCCTAGCCATTCATGTGGGAAACCTGGGTTGTGATCTTGGCTCCTGGCTGTGGCCTGATCCATCCCTGGCTGTTGCAGGCCTTTTGGGTAGTGAACCAGAAGATGGGTGATCTCTGTCTCTTTCTCCCTCTGTCTCTCTGCCTTTCAAATAAAATAAATAAATATTTCCTAAAGCATAGTCTTTGAACAAGAGCTTGATGCTCAGAATATTATATGAAGAAAACAATATTTGATGGTCAAATACATCAAGGTAACACTGAGTTAACAAAACTGAACAGGTTTTTTCTTTTTTTTTCTTTTTTTTCTGCAGGACTACTTGAAACTTTGTTTCTACTATGCATTGTGAATATCCAAGAGGGAGATATAGTTATACTATTTCCCAAGTTTATATGACTGTAGGATTTTAAATCACTGAGAATTTCATGGGACTAAAATTCCGTGGAAACCCGTTGGGAAACTTCACTTTGATCCTGTATGTATGAGAAAGTCCATGGCAGGTTTTAAACAAAGATAAAGCTGAAACAGGGGCAAGTATTTGAGCTGGAAGTAGACACTGGGAAAACAAAACAACATTCAATATTGGAGCACCTGGGGTTTGGGTCAGAGCTCCGTTCCAGATTCCAGCTTCTTGCTTAAGAAGACCCTGGGAGGCAGCAGGTGATGGCTCAAGTACTTGATCCCTGCCACCTGGTTTTAGTTCCTGGCTCCTGGCTTTGGCTGTCCCACTCCCAGCTATTGCAGGCATTTTGGGGAGTAAACCAGCAGATGGGAGATTACTCTCCTCCTCTCTTTCTTTCCATCTGCCTCATGAATAAATAAATAAAAATTATAACAAAAAACTGAAAACAACAACAAAAGCAGTACTATTTGTGGCAGATTTTAAACAAATTTGGGCTGAAACACTGAAAAGCAAAAACACAGAATTATTTTGATTCCCATGTTGTTCTATATCCCTACTCTATGTTAGCCCACCTAAGGAAAATTTGCAGAAGCAGAGAGATTGTCAGGCTGCCTTTGCACACAGGAAGTGACTCTTACTCCTGGGCCAGTTGCATGTGGAATACCACAAGCTGTTGCCACAGAGAGAAGACACCAACACCATTTCTGATGAGGCTTGTCTCATGAGTGGCCATCACAGTCCTTCCTGTTTGAGATCCCTGGGCAGTATCTGAGTCTTTGTCTTTCTTTGAACTTGTGAGTGAAATTATTTTCACTGGAAGTATAATGGCACAAATCGCATTTTTTTTCCTTCAAAAGAGTTCTGATCCTTTTCTAAGGACTTTTTTAAATCTTACAACAAGAATATTTATTAGAATAAGACAAGGAAAAATCTTTCATGTGCCCTTCAGTTGATAGTCACAGCTCACGTGTGGTGGATCTTGGTCATTTCTGTGGTTAGAGGTTAGACAAAACTCAGATTGGAAACTAGGGTTTGGGGCAGGAGTCATTGCAAAGAGACACTGTCTTTAAATGAAAGGAGCCTGAAGTCAGCTGGGTGTTTTGCAGTATAAAATGCTACAGGGGGAGCCAGTGCTTTGGTGTAGCCCATAAATTTGCTGCCTGCAGTGCCAGCATACCATATGGGCGCCAGTTTGAGTCCCTGCTGTTCCTCTTCTGATCCAGCTCACTGCTAATGCACCTGGGAAAGCAGTGGAGAACTATGCAAGTCCTTGGGCCCCTGCACCCATGTGGGAGACCCAGAAGAAGCTCCTGGCTTTGGAACGGCTCAGCTCCCAGTGTAGCCATTTAGGGAGTGAACCAGCAGATGGAAGATTCTCTCTCTCTCTCTCTCTCCCTCTGAATCTCTGTAACTCTGCCTTTCAAATAAATAGTAAATCAAAAAAAAAAAAAAAAAAAGACAACAGGAACACAAAGGAGCAACTTCCATGCCTTGTTTTCCTTTCTTGTCCTCAAGAGTAAAATAAAGGATGAACGCAGGTAGAAGTGGTCAATGGTGAATTTCATGGTATCACTGCAGCATTTCCAAGCCCATTATTTACTGTTCTGAATTATGAGAAATAGAAACAAATGGGAAAAAAGAACAACATGTCAGTGTACCTTGATTCATTCAGAGAGAAATTCTCTTCCATACTTCTCTAAATAATCTCAATTTCCATTTTTACAAAAGAAAAGCAGCAGAATGAGAAACAGGACTTGTGTCAGGTTTATTCTTAGGTGTGTTGTCACCAGAGGGCATTAGAAAATGTTTATGAAAAGCTGACAAAGACAACAGGGCACAAACCTGTAACTATGAATCCTGGTACAGTCTATTAGGCAATCTGAATGTCTTATTTTTTCATCTACAAACTGAAAAATTTACAGTGACCCCTAAGTGGAAGTCTCATAAACTGAAATTTTTATAACTATTCCCAAATGAAAGTCTCAATTATCTAATAAAAACTCTGTTTAAATTTGATATAACCAATTATCACAGGTTACAATGGCCATAGAGCTCTTGGTTAAATAAAAGAAGTTTGGCAATAGGCATTTAGCTTAGCAGTTAAGACACCAGTTAATACACTTGCACCCCACACCAGAGTGTGTGGGTTTCATACATGGCTCTGGCTTCTGTTTCAACTTCTTGCTAATGCAGACTCTTGGAGGCAGTAGGTGACGTCTCAAGTAGCTGGGGCGGCGTCCCCTACGTGGTTGAGTTGGATTGAGGTCCCAGCTCCTGGCTTTGGCTCTGCTGAACCCTGGCTGTTTTTTGCATTTGGGTAGTGGACCAGCAGATGGGCACTCTCTGTCTCCAAAAAAGGAAGGAAGGAAAGAAGGAAGGAAGGAAAGAAGGAAGGAAGGAAAGAAGGAAGGAAGGAAAGAAGGAAGGAAGGAAGGAAGGAAGGGAGGGGAGGGGAGGGGAGGGGAGGGGAGGGGAGGGAGGAAGGAAGAAAGAAATCTTATCTTTGAGAACCAGTGGTGGCCCCTTTATTAGTCCTCAGGTACCACGTGGCTGGAGCTTTACTTTCTTCCCCTCAGCTATCAGCCTGCTGTTACATCCAGACTGTGGATACATCTTAAAAATACTGCATGAGTATGTGGAAAGAAAAAGGTAGGGTGACATAAAGTTTAGCAGTATGGGACTATAAAATATCATGAAAATTTGAAAAAAGATATTCACTCCATAGAAAGAAAGGGGAACGGGGTAGATAGAATTGAAATGGTACACACATACTTCCAAAGAATATGCACAGAGACCTAGAAACACAATGCTGCTTTGCACGAAATTTGATTTCTTGAAAAGGTTTAGTTTGAAATATTGGGTATAGTTTGTTTAAGCTATAATTACAAGTTTACTAATTAAACTTACACATTGCATGCTTTACTTATTTATTTTTCCAAATGAAGGAAGGGAGAACGTGAACATTAAAGGCACTATCATTATTTTAGGAAAACAGAAGAAAGTAATTATGTGTTCAGGACTGGGTGTCAAGCAGATATAGAGAGGACTTGCTTTTTAGAAAGGAAGTGAGTGTGCTTGGTGGGAAGAAAAGAATACAACTAAAATTGAAAGCAAAGTTTGTTGAATGTAAACTTTGTCTTAGTCTCAGGAACAGTAGTAACACAGCATTTCTCCTGCTTCTGATTCTAAATTCTTATCTTTACCATAGAAATTAGAAAGGGATTTCCCAGAGGAAAGCGTCTCTTCTTTATTTCTATGATAAGGTAAAGCTGATGAGAAAAAGTATAAAAGGCTATCACTTATAAGAATTGCTGTAGTCTTTAGAGCTATGCATATGAAAATGCCAGGCCAGTTCCAGCACCTGCATAACTCAAGATCTTTTCAGTCTGAAACCCTGAAACAAAAGCCAGACGCTTACTGACAATGTTCATCTGCATCAACTCCTGTATGTGTTTTGCCCGGAGCTAATCTTGATGCCTTCACAAGGAATCTGTTGCGCCAAGGCTAGTAAAGTGTTTGCTTTTTAATTTTTACTTATTTTTAAGAAAACATTTATTTTTATGTTATTTAAAAGGCAAATACACACACACGCAGAGAGAGAGAGAGAGAAATCTTCAACCTGCTGCTCACTTCCTAAATGCCTACAACTGCCAGGGATGGTCCAAGCTGAAACAAGAAGCCCAGAGCTCAATCCAGGTCTCTCATGTGGGTAGTAGGGACCTAAATTCTTGAGCCATCTTGCCTCCCAGGGTGTGCATTAGTGGGAAGCTAGAACTGAGAACAGAGTCAGAACTTGAACCAGGCATTCTGATATGGAATGCTAGCATCTCAGATGGTGCCCTAATTGCTACAGCAAACGCCTGCCCCAAATGTTTGCTTTTTTAGTGAAGATTTGTGAGATCACAAAAATGGGTCTTGCATACCAAAAACTCAAAAATTTCTTCAGAAAAACCTCCTTGAACCACCTCTTTCTCTGGAAGTCTCTTTCCATACTCTAGGCACCATTCCCTGTCCTGCCCCGCCTCTAAGAAACTCTTAATTTTACTGCTTCTTCCTCTTCCCTATTTTATTTTTCAGAGTTGCTTCTTTCTTCTCATTAAAAAAAAAGTCATCTTCTTGTGAAAGCCTGGAGCTATCTGAGGTTTGTGTCTGCCAGAACTGGGCCATCAAAGCAATGTTTCAATACAGTTGGTGGGGCCGGCGCTGATGTGTAGTGGGTAAAGCCATAGCCTGCAGTGCCGGCATCCCTATGGGCGCCGGTTCAAGTCCTGGCTGCTCCACTTCCAATCCAGCTCTCTGCTGTGGCCTGGGAAAGCAGTAGAAGATGGTTCAAGTCTTTGGACCTCTGCACCCACATGGGAGACCCAGAAGAAACTCCTGGCTCCTGGCTTTTGATCGGTGCAGCTCTGGCCATTGCAGCCAATTGGGGAGTGAACCAGTGGATGAAGGCCTCTCTCTCTCTCTCTCTGCCTCTTCTTTTCTCTCAGTGTAACTCTGACTTTCAAATAAATAAAAAAATCTTTAAAAAAATACAGTTTGTCTCCCTGCTTGTTTTACTAAAGCAGTTTTCATTCCAGCTACTCAGAAATACTGTTAAATAAGTAAGTCATGCTCATACCAACACAAGAAAAAAGAAAGTCATTGTTCTTTCCCTGTGGAGTAGTGGAAGAGAAGGTGTAATTACTGAGAATTACTTGCTGTGGAGAGCAGATAACCCTATTGCTCATGGAATATTTTCAAAGACTTTATTTTTTTTCCAGATAAAATATTATAGGTTTACTTAAAACTTAATTTTCACCTTGAGTATACAAAATAAGAACTCCATTGAATGTTCTTTTAACTTTGTAGTTTACAAATACACAACATAGAAGTTTGCTTAAATTTATATTCTGTGTTTTATTAAGGCAAAGAACCATGTAAAAAAATTTGTTCTGTTTAAAGAATACTTAGGAATAAACCATTGTGAAACTATTTCTTTAGGGGCTGGCACTGCGGTGTAGTAGGGTAAGCCTCTGCCTGTGGCCTTGGCATCCCATGTGGATGCTCGTTCAAGACCTGGCTGTTCCACTTCCAATCCAGCTCTCTGCTATGGCCTGGGAAAGCAGTAGAAGATGGCCCAAGTGCTTGGACCCCTGCACCTGCATGGAAGACCAGGCAGAAGCTCCTGGTTCCTGGTTCCTGGCTTCAGATCAGCCCAGCTACAGCTGTTGCGGCTATTTGGGGAGTGAACCAGTGGATGGAAGATGTTTCTGTCTGTTTCTCCCTCTCTCTGTCTGCAAGTCTCTCTCAAAAATAAATAAATAAAATTTTAACTATTTAAAATTTTATTGATTTAATTATTTGAAGGGCAAATTGGAGTAGGAGGAGAGGCAGAGAGAAAGGGGCGTATTTCCAGTTTTTGGCTCACTCCCTAAAGGCTTACAATAACCATATGTAGTCCAGGTTGAAGTTAGGAGCCAGGAACTCCATGCAAGTCTCCATGTGGGTGACAGAAACTCAAGTACTTGAGCCATCATCTGCTACCTCCAAGACGCATTAGCAAGGAGCAGAATTGGAAGCAGAGGCAGTACTCAATTCCAGGCTCTGATACAGGATGCAGGTATCCAAAGCTGTGACTTGACCCATTGCACCACAATGCGTACCCCAACAAGTTATTTTTTAAACTTTATTTGTTTGTTTTAATTTTATTTAAAAGGTAGAGACAGAGAGAGGACAAAGAAAGGTCTTACCTCATCTGGTTCACTCTCTCAAATGCCCACAATAGCTGGGCTTGGGATAGGTTACAGCTGGGAGCCAGGAACTCAATCCAGATTTCCCAGGTGGGTTGCAGGGACACAACCACCTGAGCCAATACATACCACCTCCCAGAGTGAGCATCACCAATACTCTGGAATCAGAAGAGGAGCAGGGACTTGAATCCAGACACTCTGATATGGGATGTTTGCATCCCAAGTGGCATCTTAATTGCTAAACCAAATGCCTGCCCATGTACAAATTATGCATATCTGAAACCACAGCACGTAACAGGCAGCCTGCATAAAAATGTTAGACATATCAGCTAAGACTTAATTTTGCTACCATCACCTTGTATAGGACTGAGGCACCTTAACTCCTGAAGTACAGACCCCTTTGACAAGTGTTCCTTCTTGTAAAACACACCACGCTGGAGGAGCCTAAGGATATTGACATCATAGTGGAGCCCAGTTTCAAGGATCTATTTTCTATTGCTTTGTAACAGATTGCCTCACATTCAATGCCACTAGAAAGAAACATACATGGCTTATTTCACAATTTCTGAGGGACAGGAATGTGGGCATGCCTTAACTAGATCCTGTGCTCAAGGTCTGGCAAGGCTGCAATCGGTGTGGTGAATGGCCGTGTTTCTTTATGGAGCTCAAGGTTCTCTTGCTGGCTTGCTTGCCAACAGAATTTAGTCTTTCACGGTTGTAGACCTGAGGTCATCATTGTTTTGCTGACTGTGAGCATGGGGCTCTCTCAGTTTCTGATGGCTGCAGGCAGTCCCCTGTGCCTGCCAGTTTCATGCTGGTGAAAGCCATGATATTTCTGGCCTATTACTCCAGGACAGTCTATTACTTATGGTAATAACAGTCAGCAGAGTATGAATCTTTGCATAAGTTCCCTGCACCCCAGTTCCTGTAGTGTCATGAAGAGAGAGCTCGAAAGACAGATGGCTGTAAATGCAATAGGTTGGGTAACAAGAAAGCAACTCTAAGCTTAGAGAAAGTGCATCTTCTGTAAAGGACAATAAGCATGCTGCCTTTTGCTCCAAGGGTAGATACAATCTCCTTCTTCCAAGATTGTTATATAAATATTCCTGGAAAGATAGTTCAAAACAAAGATAGTGCCTCGGTTCAAAATACATGGATTATCTCTCAACAATACCTCTCAACAATAGCTGTTGTACAGTTTTCAAGATCAAGACCTTAACGTTGATACAGTATTATTACTGTATCATACACCTTACCAAATGTCACCAGTTGTTCCTCTAATATCCTCTATTTGCTATAGGAACTTGTGTTTCATGAAGTTGTCATGTCTTCTTCACCTCCTTTAATATGGAATAGTTGGTTATTGTTGGTCTTTCATGTACTAGATATTTTTAAGTCAACAGGCTATTTTGCAGGAAGTGTCTCAATTTTGATTTATCTAGTATCTCTGTATTATCATTTAAAAATATGCTTTTTGACAAAAAAAATGCATTGTAGTGCATTATATAATGATAAACTAGTATCATTTTTTTCCTGTTGGTTAGTAATGCTCATCCTGATCTCTTGGGTAAGGTGATAGTTGATTTTCTCTTCTTTAGACATAATATTTCCCCTTTATACATAATAAGTCACTTATGGGGAGATACCTTAATGTACACAAATATTGTGTTTTTCATCATTATGCTGCCCATGAATTATTATCCATTGATGATTCTTACCTGAAACAATTATTGCTTTTGCCAAATGATGATTTCCTATTTCTATTTTCTTTTAACATTTATTAGATGGAGTTGTATGAACTAGTTTTTCTTCCTTCTCATTTATTAGTTCATTTTTTTTCTATCAGCACAGACTCATGGATAATCTTTTGTTTGTTTGAGAAGCAAAGAATGGGGGCCTGCGCTGTGGCATAGCAGGTAAAGCCGCTGCCTGCAGTGCGGGCATCCCATATGTGCACCAGTTTGAGTCCCAGCTGCCCCACTTCTGATCCAGCTCTCTGCTATGGCCTGGGAAAGCAGTGGAAAATGGCCCAAGTCCTTGAGCCCCTACATCCGCGTGGGAGACCTGAAAGAAGCTCCTGGCTCCTGGCTTCGGACTAGCCCAGCTCCAGCTGTTGTGGCCAATTGAGGAGTGAATCAGCGGATGAAAGACCTCTCTCTCTCTCTCTCTCTCTCTCTCTCTCTGCCTCTCCTTCTCGGTGTAATTCTGACTTTCAAATATATAAATAAATCTTTTTTTTTTTTTTTTAAAGAGAGGCAAAGAATGGTAGAGGAAGAGAACTCTCCCATCTATTGGTTCAATCCTCATTAGCCCTCAATGGCGAGGACTGGTTTGGAGACAAGAACTGGTAGTTCCATCCAGGACTCCCCTGTCAGGGATAGGGATCCATCTACCCTAACCATCACCTGTTGCCTGCTAGGATGTGCATTAGTTGGGAACTGGAATGTGTATCCAAAGCTGGTACTCACATACAGACATTATAATATGGGATATTGGTGTCTCATGGGGTCTTAATTTCATGGCTAAACATCTGTCCCTGGGTAATTATTTTAATTTGGCTTGTATAACCCATTGCTGCCATTATTCTGTTAATCAAGTTGCTCCATATTTGGTCTTGGAAACCCTTCAAGTTCCTTTTTTTTTTTCTCCTTTCAAAAGTTTCCATCCTTTTTTTTAGTACTTCCTTGCTTTCTGACAACATCCATTGGTGCTGAGGTGTAGGTTGATGAGGGTACTTCAATAAATTCATTGAAAACAGAATTAAAAGCTGTTTATTTTGATACAAAATGTTTGAAATTAATGCACGGAGCAGTTTTCAAAAAGTTCACAGAAAAAAGCATGCTATGAAAAAACCAAGCATGGATTTCAAATTTTTTGCACCAAAATAAATTTATTTTAAATTTTATTTTCCATGAACTTTTTCTTTTATGTATTTTTTAAGATTATTTATTTATTTATTTATTTGACAGGTAGAGTTACAGACAGTGAGAGAGAGAGAGAGAGAGAGAGAGACAGACAGACAGACAGACAGACAGACAGAAAGGTCTTCCTTCTGTTGGTTCACTCCTCAAATGGCTGCAACGGCCGGAGCTACGCCAATCCGAAGCCAGGAGCCAGATGCTGCCTCCTGGTCTCCCATGTGGGTGCAGAGGCCCAAGCACTTGGGCCATCCTCCGCTGCCTTCTCGGGCCACAGCAGAGAGCTGGACTGGAAGAGGAGCAACCAGGACTAGAACCGGTGCCCATATGGGATGCCGGCGCCGCAGGTGGAGGATTAACCTAGTGCACCACGGTGCTGGCCCCTTCTATGAACTTTTTCAAGTACCCTTATGTATGTGCAACCCCCTCAACATACCCCTAATATCTATATATTGAAAATCAACACTTGATCTTAGCCAAAAGGTCAAGAAACTATATATATATATATATATATAAAATCAATTCTATTCTAGGCTGTCGCTCACTTGGATAATCCTTTGCCTGCGGCGCCGGCATCCCATATGGGCGCTGGATTCTAGTCCTGGTTGCTCCTCTTCCAGTCCAGCTCTCTGTTGTGGCCCAAGTGCTTGGGCGCCTGCACCCACGTGGGAGACCAGGAAGAGGCACCTGGCTCCTGGCTTCGGATTGGCACGGCTGTGGCCATAGCAGCCATTTGGGGGGGTGAACCAATGGAAGGAAGAGCTTTCTCTCTGTCTCTCTCACTGTTTAACTCTGTCAAATTAAAAAAGAAAAAAGAAAATCAATTCCATTCTAAACATACAGCAGTTATTCTAGCTTTTCCTCTTATTTTCAACAGATATTATCCTTTAAAATTTTCTCATGCTTTGCATAATTCCCTCCCCTAACCCCTAATTTCTATGGATCTGATTTCTTTCCCTGTACTAATACTGTTGACTTTCCAGAGTGCTATATAATTGGAATGATAGTTTGTAACCTTTTGTGTCTGGCTTCTTTCAATTAACATAATGCTTTGATGTTTATACCTGCTACATGTACACATATTGGTGGCTTATTCCTTTTCATTGGTGAATAGAGTAGTCTTTTGTTTAGATATATCACAATTTGTCCATTCATCAGTTAATAGACATGTTTTTTATTGGTGGGTTTTAACAATAATGAATAAAGCTGTTATAAAATTTTATATAGGTCTTTGTGTGGACAAATATTTTATATTTGTCTTGGATACTTAGGACTGAGATTTTGGATCACATAATATACTCAACTTTATAGGCACTGCTAGACTTCCAAATTCCAAATTTCAAAGGGTTATATTATTTTACATTCCTACTAACAATGTTTGAATTACCAGCTGCCCCACATTCTTAACTGTGACTGGACATTGTCAGTTTGTTGAATTTAGCTAACCTATTACATGAGTATGTATTATTAGTCAGCTTTTTATTACTACAACAAAATATCTGAGACAAACTTCTCATGAAGGGAAGAGAGGTGTATCTAGCTTATGGTGCGGAAATACAGTACAAGGTCTAGGGGTCTCATCTTGTTATAGCCTTCTTTTTTTTAAAAAATTGTTTTACATTTATATAAAGGGAACCAATTCCATGTATTTCATATACACAGATTTAAGAGCATAGTGATACTTCCCACTCTACCCTCCCCCCTTCCCTCCCTTCCTCGCTCCCACCTTCTCCCTTCCTTTCTTTTAATTTTTACAATGACATACTTTCAGTTTAAAATCACAAGTTTAACCCTCCACTAAATAAAGAATCCATTGGTTTTAGTAAGCACTAAAAACCACTGTTCCTCAGGAGTATAAACAATAATGAAATCTCAACATGTAATTTTGCTCATATACATTATCATTTTTTATACTCTGCATATTACCACAACTCAGGGAAGGTGCTGTCTTGCTGGAAGAGTCCAAAGCAGCAGTGCATCACATCACAAACGCAGGCAGTGGCTGTGTCTATCTGTATCTCTCCTTATCAAGCCAGCAGGATGCACTCACTTCAGCTCCACCCTGGTGGGCTTCACCTTGTGGACCTACTGCAATCTAATTACTTCCCAAAGGTTTCATCTTTGAGTATCACAATTGGATTAAATTTCCACCCCCTTAATACCATTAAAATAAGACACTGGGGACTAAAATCCTGAATTTGGGTGGACAAATATTCAAATCATACCTATAAAGTATCTCATTGTGGTTTTAATTTGCATTTCCTTAATGACAAGTAACATGAAACATCTTGTTATGTATTTATGTGTCCTCTGTAGCTCTTCTTTAGCAAAATGTTAATCGAATGCTTTTTAAATTTTCTTTTGTTTAAAGTTTTAAGAGTTACTGTATTCTGGCTATTTCCCTCTTTAAAGAAAATTTTTTTTAGGAGCCAGCATTGTGGTGCAGCAGGTCAAGCCTCCACCTGCAGTGTCTGCATCTCATATGGGCGCTGGTTTGAATTCCAGCTGCTCCACTTACGATATAGCTCCCTGCTAATACACCTGGGAAAGCAGCAGAAGATGGCCCTGGTCCTTGGGCCCCTGCACTCACATGGGAGATCTGGAAGAGGCTCTCAGTCCCAGCTGTAGTGGCCAACTGGGAAGTGAACCAGAGAATGGAGGACCTCTCTCTGTAACTCTGACTTTCAAATAAGTAAGTAAGTAAATAAATAAATAAATAAATAAATCTTTTTTAAAAAGTTTTTTAATATTAAATGCCTCTGTTGTAATAATGTTGCAATAATTTCTTTTAATTTTTCAGCTGTCTTTTGATATTACTAGTGGTCTTTCTTGCCATGAAAAAATTTATTTTTAAAACTACTCAAATTTGTCAGTTTTTGATGTTGCCACTGGATTTGAGTCATAGTTAGGAAGCCTCTCGACAATGAGATTTTAGGAGGAATTCATTCCTACTTTCTTCTAGAAAATTCCATTTCTTCTGTTAATTTTATTGAAAAAAATTAAGTTTCATAATTCATAAAGTTTATTTTTGTATATGGTGGGAGCTCAGGACTTTTAGTAGGTGAGTTCAGCCTATTTACATTTATTTATATGACCTGTATGTTTGCTTTGAATTCTGATGTAATATTTATAATTTTTTAAAGGCTTATTTATTTATTTGAAAGTCAGAGTTACACAGAGAGAAGGAGAGGTAGAGAGAGAGAGAGAGAGGTCTTCCATCTTCTGGTTTACTTCCATCCTCTGGTTGGCCGCAACGGCCGGAGCTGCACCGTTCTGAAGCCAGGAGCCAGAAGCTTCTCTCCCACGTAGGTGCAGGGGCCCAAGGACTTGGGCCATCTTCTACTGCTTTCCCAGGCCACAGCAAAGAGCTGGATTGGAAGTGGAGCAGCCGGGACTTGAACTGGCACCTATATGGGATGCTGGTGCTTCAGGCCAGGGCACCTGTTGCACCACAGCACCCGCCCCAATATTTATAATTATTTGTGTTACACAATATTAGCTTTGTTTCTTTCTCCATATGTTATGTGTTCTTTGCTCTTTTAAAATTTTAATCATTATTACTTACAAGGATATTTTTGTTCTAGTGGTTATTTTTGCACTTACTTTTCTAGTTCCCTATTTTATCTCATACCTTTCACAACTTGATTTATGAGGTTTTCAAGTCTCCTTTTTTACTACTGCCTATTACCTACAGGATAGTGGCCATCAAGTGGAATGTTTTGCTCCCTTGGGAACAGTTGGCAATGAGGGAGTTTTCTTGGCAGTCACAGCTGGGGAAGCTACTGGCACCTAGTGGTCTGAAGTGAGAAATGCTCCTATGGTGCTTAGGGCAACCCTCAGAAGAAGACTATTTGTCGGTGCCGCGGGTCAATAGGCTAATCCTCCACCTGTGGCGCCTGCACACCAGATTCTAGTCCTGGTCGGGGCACCCGATTCTGTCCCGGTTGCCCCTCTTCCAGGCCAGCTCTCTGCTACGGCCCGGGAGTGCAGCGCGCCGGCCGCAGCGGCCATTGGAGGGTGAACCAACGGCAAAGGAAGACCTTTCTCTCTGTCTTTCTCTCTCACTGTCCACTCTGCCTGTCAAAAAAAAAAAAAAAAAAAAAGACTATTACTTTAAAAGTGCTAAGGTTAATAGATGGCGCTGCACATGAACCAGCTTCTCTCTTTCTCTCATTTTTGTATTATTTTTATTTTGTCATGGCATATAATATTTGCACATTACTACTTTGTTCACATTTTTTGTATTAATCTGGAATTATGCACATTTTCACCAGTGTTTTCTTGATTATCTGTTGATTGGATACAGGTTATCCTTTACAACTATGTTGGCTGACATGGTAATTGCTGGCTACATGTGTTATTGAGCACTTGAAATGTAGCTAGACTGAACTGAGATGTGCTAAAATACACACTGGATTTCAAAGATTTAGTACCAGAAAAAGGCTAAAGTATCTAATGTTTTTTTTTTGGTCATATACTGAAATTTTAATATCTTGGAAATAACTGGGTTAAATGATACATAGTACTAAAATTAATTTCACCATTTCATTTCTACTTATTAAAAAATAGCCAAGACAAGACATAATTTTTTTTTTTTTTTAGAAAACAAAGTATCGGCTGGTGCGGTGGCTCATTTGGTTAAATCCTCCACCTGCGGCGCTGGCATCCCATATGGGTGCCGGGTTCTAGTCCTGGTTGCTCCTCTTCCAGTCCAGCTCTCTGCTGTGGCCCTGGAGGGCAGTGGAGGATGGCCCAAATGTGTGGGTGTCTGCACCTGCAGGGGAGACCAGGAAGAGGCACCTGGCTCCTGGCTTTGGATCGGCGCAGTGCCTACCGTAGCGGTCATTTGGGTGTGAACCAAGGGAAGGAAGACCTTTCTCTCTGTCTCTTCCTCTCAATGTCTATTACTCTACCTGTAAAAAAAAAAAAAAGAAAAAGAAAAAGGTATCTAATAATTGTTTCTTTGTGTGTTATACTCAGGAAAGGGTGCCTAGGCAAATGGAAATACTCCTTGGTTGTTGGAATACCAGACACTGCTCCCAGTATGGTCTTTGAGGCCCTTTCAAGTTGCTTGTTTCATGTAAAAACATGTTGAGCATGATAACTGTTAAAGCTTTGCCACTGAGTTTCAAATCTATGGGACTCAGCAGTTGCATTTCTGTTTTGTTAGTTGGTTTCTGTTTGACTTAGCCAACAGAAGGTGTTAAAGAGAGACAGGAAGGCTGGAGGAAGAAAGGGACTTGATCTTCCTTCTTTTCTTTCTATTTGGCTTTTTTTAAAAAAAAAAAAGATTTATTTATTTGAAAGTCAGAGTTACACGGAGAGAGACAGAAAGGCAGAGAGAGAGAGAGAGAGGTCTTCTATCTGTTGGTCCACTCCCCAACTGGCTGCAACGGCTGGAGCTGCACTGATCCGAAGCCAGGAGCTTCTTCGGGGTCTCCTACGTGGGTGCAGGGGCCCAAGGACCTGGGCCATCTTCTACTGCTTTCCCAGGCCACAGCACAGAGCCGGATTGGAAGTGGAGCAGCCAGGACTTGAACCGGCACCCATATGGGATGCTGGCACTGCAGGCCAGGGCTTTAACCTGCCTCACCACAGCGCCAGCCCCACCTAGAAGCTATTGTTGCTGACCTTTTCCCACAGTTTAGCGTTGGCCCCTCTATTTAGCTTTTGCTCCTTACTCTTTTTCATTGGTTTCAGAAGGAACCGTTGGTTCTAGTTTTTCTAAAACCAGCTCTAATGTAGCTTCTGTGACACCAGCCTCTACTGCCCAGGGCCCTTCCTCATAGTTACCAGTCCCAACTCTATCGGCCCCTCCTCTAGGCTCCCAAGTTTTAGTAATTGCATCCAGTTTCTTATTTATATTTTTTCTAGAAGAAATTCTAAAAAGTATTAGCTCTTTCTGAAGCAATTGCTCCTCAATACACCGGACAAGGTTACTTCTCTGCTGAATGCTTCCTGGTAAACTTTAAAAATAAAGCTTATATTATGACTATGAAAGGGATTTACATGCATGCCAAGATGTTTTCAGAAAGTCTTATGTCAATTTATAGTTCAAATTGCAGTGTATGGCACAGCCTATGTCAAATTGGAAGAATTTAAAAAGGAATAATATTCAGAAATGATTATAAAGTGACATAATTTTTGAGATTTTAGAAAACACATATATTAAAGAAGAAAATAAAAATCACAGTTATCCCATATCTTATTCCTTAAGCACTATTAAATTTTGGTATTTTTTTTTCACATTCTTGAGGAGTTTTGTAATTTCACTTAAAAAGTAAAAATGATGTATGTTGTTTGTAAAAATATTTTAACAGCTTAAAATTTCAAAGTAAAATATCCTTTAGCTTGTTTCCCTTTTTCCGTAATTTCAATTCCTGCACACCAACTTTGCTTTTAATAGTAGCATTATAATACATTGTCCCTGTTACTATAAACTTCACTATAAACACCTAATACAACACTGTATGATTATAACTGGGTTATTTACACAAAGATTTTAGTTTTTCCAGTATTTCCTGATTTACAGGTTGCAAAGAACCTCTTTGTACAAAAAATATTTTTTCTGAATTTAAATTTTTTTCCCAGAAGTGGAATCACGAGTTAAAGATCATTGATGCTTTTCAGTCTCTTGGTATTTAACATAAAATTACTTTTGAAAAAAGTAATTGTCCTTTTATATTTCCAAGAACGATAGAATTTCTAGTACTGGAATTTTGGACACCGCAACTGATGACAGGAGACTTGGAGCCCAGGACCTTTAGTAACGGTAGAGTCACCTTGCAGAGGTGCCTGTTGAGTTATTAACCACATGTCCTCCAAAATCAGACTGACTTCTAAGAAAGATATTTTAATGTCTGACAAAACAGTGTCCGTTCTATCCCAGATATCCTATTGGATAAAATCTCAGTGGTTGCCAAACTTCAGGGTGCATACCAATCCCAGGGATGGAGACAGGGTCCACATGCAAAGGAACTCATCCTCTAAGAGTCAGAGTCAGAAGCCTGGGGCTGGGGCCCTGGAACTCCCACTTTCGAGGAGGGATTCTGGTAGAATGGTTTCTCGCCCTGCTGAGGGCCACTCTGCTCTACGGATTCCATGACTGACTCTTGATCTTTTGCTTTATCGTTGAAAGTGGTTGTTGGGGTCAGCGCCGCGGCTCACTAGGCTAATCCTCCTCCTAGCGGCGCCAGCACACCGGGTTCTAGTCCCAGTCAGGGTGCCGGATTCTTTCCTGGTTGCCCCTCTTCCAGACCAGCTCTCTGCTGTGGCCCAGGAAGGCAGTGGAGGATGGCCCAAGTGCTTGGGCCCTGCACCCCATGGGAGACCAGGAGAAGCACCTGGCTCCTGGCTTTGGATCAGTGCGGTGCACCGGCTGCAGCACGCCAGCTGTGGCGGCCACTGGAGGGGGAACCAACGGCAAAGGAAGACCTTTATCTCTGTCTCTCTTTCTCACTGTCCACTCTGCCTGTCAAAAAAAAAAAAAGTGGTTGTTGGAAGAAGGGAGTCATACACTGGAAATAAACATGCGATGCTGAGTGAAACTTGCTCAACAAGCTTGAGCATATTCCTGAGAATTTTCAATATGCTAAGATGCTTGGTGACTTTCCAGTGAAGGTTTACTTTCTTGTAGGCTATTGCAAATATATGTAACTCACTGAGTTCGATGTAGTGTTTATATTATTTATATTATTAGCTTGTTTCATTCTGAGGTAGGCCAGCTATTAGTATGTAGTGTTCCAAGGAGCAGAGTTTGGAAATTCTGGATTAAATGATCTTATATTACAGTGTTTCCCATTATTCCTTTAATACTTTAAAAAATTTGATGAACTTTTCCAGGCACATGGCTTTTACTATATGGTTTAGGCAAAACACAATCATTGTATTTTGTAAATCTCAATTTTCAAGGGTAGTCTAAATGACTTCCTAGCAAACATGCATTGATTTTTTCCCTTTATATTCAAATGTTTTTTCTGTTCATTCTCTTAATGAAAAATGTACCAAAGAAACCTGTTTTGAGGCCCTTCATCTCCTATTATTGCCTATTAACTAAAGTAAGATGTGATCTAGAAGAACTTCATATAATAGAAATAAAGCCCACGTGACCAAAAATTTAACACTCATCCAACAACAACTGCTTTAGAAGTGGCAGGGTCCTTATTGTTTAGAATTTCTGATGTTGGGGTTTATTCAAAGGGTTATAATAAAGGTCTTTTGAAACACTCCTGTAGCAAATTATTTTGGCTGAATTATGAATCCTCAACAGTGGGCCTTTATTATAATAGAAACAAAGTTAGAATAAACTCTAACAGCATTTGTAGGCAACACTGTGTAATGAGGGTTGAGTGCATTGCTATATTATGACTGGAAGTGTATCTTTTCACCATCTCAGTAAAGCACTCCTAGCTTTTATACACGGTGCTACTGGTCAAGTGCTCTGTGAGCTTCCCTGTTTCTTTTCATCTGATTGTTTAACACAGCTTCTGCATATGAAGCACCACAATCCCAGATGACCTGTCAGGTTTAAATTATTAGCACTGGATCATTCTCCTGCTAGAAATGTTCTACATATTTATTTGTAGAAGCAAATAATAGCTTCAACTTAACATGTCAACAACTCTATAGAAAACGTTCTAGCCAACTTGGATGAATCTTATTTTGTTGATAACACCGTCTGAAATTTTGTTGGCTGATTAGATTAGGAAGGACAATGAAGGTTAACTCACTAACTTTGTACTGGTGCTTTATAATCTGCAAAACATTTAACAATGAGGGTACTTCAAAACTTCATAAAAAAAGGAATTAAAAGATAAATTTATTTTGATACAAAAAAATTTTGAGATCCATGAATAGTTTTTCATGATAGGTACTTTTCATGAACTTTTTGGAGACTCTTCATACATCATTGAGTTAGAGAAAGCTTGAAATGACCCTGTGAAGCAAAGTTGTTAAAATCTCCAGTTACAAGGATGGGAAAACTGGGATGCGGCTAAATTAAGTTACTCCTTCAAATGTCTTAGGAAATGATGCAGAAGGTAATTGATGTGAAAACTCACACTTGATTTTTTAAAGATTTATTTTATTATTTATTTGAAAAGAGAGAGACAGAGACAGAGAGGGAGAGAGATCTTCCATGTGCCGGTTCACTCACTAAATGGCTACAACAGCTGGGGCTGGGTCAGGACTAAGGAACCTGGGCAGGCGCCACGGCTCACTAGGCTAATCCTCCGCCTAGAGGCGCTGGCACACCGGGTTCTAGTCCCGGTCGGGGCACCGGATTCTGTCCCGGTTGCCCCTCTTCCAGGCCAGCTCTCTGCTGTGGCCTGGGAGTACAGTGGAGGATGGCCCAAGTGCTTGGGCCCTGCACCCCATGGGAGACCAGGAGAAGCACCTGGCTCCTGTCTTCGGATCAGCACGGTGCGCTGGTTGCAGCACGCCGGCCGTGGCGGGCATTGCTGGGTGAACCAACGGCAAAGGAAGACCTTTCTCTCTGTCTCTCTCTCTCTCTCTCTCACTGTCCACTCTGCCTGTAAAAAAAAAAGACAGGAATCTGGAGCAATATTTGGGTCTCTCATGTGGAAGCACGGGCCAAGCACTTATTCCCATCTTCTGTTGCTTTCCTAGGCACCTTAGCAGTAGAGCAACCGGGACTCAAACTGGCACTCATTTGGGATGTGACTCTACTCACTGCATGACAATGCTGCCCCTCCAACCAAAAAAAAAAAAACCCTCATTTTTTTCTACCAAATGAGTTTCATTTTTCTAAGCCATCTTCCATTCAGACTATGTAGATTCCAAGAGAATTTGTTTTTTTTAAAATCCATCATCCCTTTAAAGCTCAAAAAGGGACCCACCAACTTTCCAGCTAGAAATCTTTGCAGTGTAAGGTTCATGAAGGCAGTGGAGTGTAGAGAACTGAGTGACAGGGGGCCTGGGTTTAAGTATGTGCTGAATCCTTACTAGTTCCATGACCTTGAGAACATTACCTTGTATGAACTTGGTTCCTATTGGTGAAAATGAGAACTACATGGGGCAGGTGTTGTGGCGTGGTGGTTTAAGCCTCTGCCTGTGACGCCAGCATCCCATAGGAGCACTGGTGCAAATTCCAGCTGCTTCACTTATGATCCAGCTCCCTGTTAATGCACCAGGTAAAACAGTGCCTCTGCACCCACATGAGAGAACTGGATGAAGCTCCAGGCTCCTGGCTTTGGCTTGCCCCAGCCCCAGCTGTTGTGGTCATTTGGGGAGTGAACAAATTGATGGAAGATCTCTCTCTCTCTTTCTCTCACTCTCTCTCTCTCTGTCACAATGCCTTTCAAATAAATAAACAAATCTAAAAAAAAAAAAGAGAGAGAACTACAGCATTTATTTTACTTCATGGTGTTCTTACAACAATAGAAATGTTAAGAAAGTAATGAAAATGTTTGTGGAATTTATCCAAGTTGGTACAAGGTTACTGAGTAGCTTCTCAAAAAATAAAACCGTCATATTTTTACCTTACTTGCAGAATTTGAGAATGTTGAATTTGACCTGAGCCTCTGATTTTGAAAAACAGTAAAGGTTAAGAAATCCTCCCATCTTTTCTGTTTTGAAAATGACTCAAGATGACTCACAGATACCTTCCTTGTTTATGTATATGAGTAGCAAGGCCAGACACAGATTCTCAAAATTCCTTATTTGTAGCATAAATGATTTACTGAACTGCATGTCCCCATTGATCAGTTGCAACAAAATGCTTCTTAACTGTCTCATCTCCCACCCAGCTTCAGCCTGAGCCAGCAAACACTCCTCTTAGTCAGTTGTCTGAGTCAGTTCTCAGGTGGACTCTGAACGCACATCAAACTGTCAACCTTTCATTCCACTTCCTCACACCTGGTTCTTTCTAGCCTTGTTTACTCCTCTTCATAAAAGACTAAGTTTCTTTGCCTAGGTCTTGAGACACTTGCAGATCTTATGGTCAGAGCTTATCCTTCCTCACTGCCTGTGTTGCAACAGCCCCTTTTCTCCTCTTGTAATAATCCTATTGAATAAAGTCTTTCCTTATGAGGTCCAGGCTTGTCTTTATACAACAAATACATAGAGGATAGTCTCTGAAAAAAATCTACAACCACAAACATCATATGAAGATAGCTCATAGAAGTAATTTTCTTTGGGTGATTTCTTAGGACACTGTGTTACGGTTCATCACTGGTCACTGTATAAGGAGAGAGATCAGAATGGGGTGCAGAAAAGCTGCAGGAAGATGAGGAATTCTTAAGATCAGTGATACAGTCTCTTCTATTTACAGCAAACTCTAGTATGACTATATTTTTCTGAACCTATTAAAAATACAAGGGAACTGAACATGTGTGTGGAAAATGGAATTGAAAGATAGAAATAAAACTTATGAACTTTATAAACATTAGTTCCATCAATTTCAAGACAGTTTTCTAAGGATACCAGCATTTAGTTTATCTCTAAAGAACTGAGGCTTTTTGGAATTTAACCATTCAATGAAGTCTTTTAAATTATTAACTGTAGAAAAACAGATATCCCTGAAAGATAATTTTTTTGAGATTAAGAAACAAAAAGAAGTCAGAATGAGCCGAATCAGAATGTAAGGTGGATGCCTGATGGTTTCCCATTGAAACTCTTGCAAAATTGCTTTTGTTTGATGAGGTATGAGCAGAAGCATTACAGGGAAGAAGGACCATCTGGGACGCTCCCCTGGGTGTTTTCCTCTTAAAGCTTTCTCAAAACACTCATAAAACAGATGTTATTCTTTGGCCCTCCAGGAAGTAAAAAAAAAATTTTTTAAAAAGATAACAGAACAAAATGCCTGAGCCTCCCAAAAAACCTGCTGCCATGACCTTTGCTCTTGACCAGGCTGATTTTGCTCTGACCGATCACTTCTGCCTCTTTGTAGCCATTGATTTGATTGTGCTTTGTTTTCAGGATCCTACTGGTAAATCCACGTTTCATCTTCTGTTGTAATTCTTCTTCAAACAAATGCTTCAGGATCTTGATCCCACTTGTTTAAAACTTCCATTGAAAGCTCCTCTCTTATCTGCCACTGATCAGGACACAACAGTTTTGGCACCCATTGAGCAAAAAGCTTGTTCCCCTTTATTTTTTCAACCAGAATTGTGTAAACTGAATTAGTTGAGAAGTCTATGGTGTTGGCTATTGTTTCTGCTGTTAGTCATCAGTCTTCTAATAGGGCACAAACAAGATTAATTTTTTCTTGCAAATTGATTTGGGTGGTCTACACCTTCAGGAATCTTCAGCTCCATCTCATTCCTTCTTCTTTTTTCAAAAGTTTGATTTGTGAATTTAAAAGGCAAAATTACACACAGGGGGAGATGGAGAGATAGAGAGAATGAGAGAGATCATCAATCCTCTGGTTCACTCCTTAAATGATTACAACAGCCAGGATTGGGCCAGGCCAAAGCCAGGAGCCAGGAGCTTCATTCTGGTCTCCTACATGGGTGGCAGGGGCCCAAGTATTTTTCAGGTCCATTAGCAGGGCGTTGAATCAGAAGTGGAGTAGCTGGGACAAGACTTGGTGACGGAATGCCAGCCTTGCAGGCTGTGGTTTCTTCTTTTTTTTTTTTTTTTTTTTTTTTTTTTTTGACAGGCAGAGTGGACAGTGAGAGAGAGAGACAGAGAGAAAGGTCTTCCTTTGCCGTTGGTTCACCCTCCAATGGCCGCCGCGGCCGGCGCGCTGCAGCCGGCGCACCGCGCTGATCCGATGGCAGGAGCCAGGAGCCAGGTGCTTTTCCTGGTCTCCCATGGGGTGCAGGGCCCAAGCACCTGGGCCATCCTCCACTGCACTCCCTGGCCACAGCAGAGGGCTGGCCTGGAAGAGGGGCAACCGGGACAGAATCCGGCACCCCAACCGGGACTAGAACCCGGTGTGCCGGCACCGCTAGGCGGAGGATTAGCCTAGTGAGCCGCGGCGCCGGCCATGTGGTTTCTTCTTTAAACAAGTTATCCATTTGTAAACTACTGATTTCTTTGGGGGCGTTGTTCCCATAAACTTCATAAAGCATCAATGATTTTGCCATTGCTCCACTCAAGCTTCATCATCAATTTTGTTCTTGTTTCAATTTTAGCAGAATTCATATTGTTCTGATAGGCACTCTTAAAGCACTCTTATGCTTCATCTTTCTTCAAGCCTCAAACTACAATCTGTTCAAGCATATTATAACAGGTCATTGCAGCTTATTTTGGTGTGAAAATTTTTTGAAATCTCTGCACAGCTTTTTCATAATATTTATTTTTATGCACTGTATGAACTTTCCTTATATTATTAAGTAAGAATATTAAAGGATAAAAAGTTATTATTATTTTAAAAATTTATTGTATGTATTTGAAGGGTGGAGTTACAGAGAGAGAGAGGGAGAGACAGAGAGAGGTATTTTCCATCCACTTATTCATTCCCCAAATGGCTGCAATAACCAGAGCTGGAAGTTCTCTCCTCCCTTCAGAGAAAGGTACCTCCTTCTTTGATGGCCCCTTCTTTCCTCTGGGATCTAACTCACAGAGATCTTTCATTTAGGTCATTTTTTGCCACAATGTCTTGGCTTTCCATCCTTGGGCAACTTTACAAGGCAATTCATACAGATCTCTTTTATTATTCTTAATGACTACTTAGAATTGCTTTTGGTACCATCATTTATTAAAGAACACTTCTTTTATTCTCATTATTTTTGCTGATGTTACCTTTAAAAATTTTTAAGCAAAGGCAAAAATTAGTACATCAGTTGAATTTTTCACAAATAAAATATTACATAAAAAAGGATGAAAGGAAATAAACAGTAAGGGTGGTTATGTCTGAATGATGGAGTATAGATAATTTTGTTCTATTTTATTTATTTATTTATTTTTAAGACTTTTATTTATGTGTTTGAAAGTCAGAGTTACAGAGGGAGAAAGACAGACAGACAGAGGGACCAGAGAGGTCTTCCATCTGCTGGTTCACTCTGCAAATGTCCACAATAGTTGGGGATGGGGCTAGGGCAGTTCTAAGCCAGGAGCCAAGAGCTTCATCTGGGTCTCCTACCTGGGTGGCAGGGGCCCAAGCACTTCAGTCATATTCTACTGCTTTTCCAGGCCATCAGCACAGAGTTGGATCAGAAGTGGAGCAGCCAGGACTTGAACTATATTGGATGCCAGAGTTACAGGCTGCAGCTTTACCCACTATGCCACAGTGCTGGCTAATTTTTTTATTTTTAAAAAACAATTTGCTGTAATTTCTTTCACATTTGATAAGGTTATTGTGCATTTCTTTTTTTATTAAAAAAGATTTATTTTATTAATTTGAAAGACAGAGTTAGAGAGGTAGAGACAGAAAGAGAGGTCTTCCATCCGTTGGTTCACTTCCCAGATAGCCACATCAGCTGGAGCTGCACCGATCTGAAGCCAGGAGCCAGGAGCTTCCTTGGGGTTTCCCACGTAGGTGCAAGGGCCCAAGGATTTGGCCCATCTTCTATTGCTTTCCCAGGCAATAGCAGAGAGCTGGATCAGAAGAGGAGCAGCCAGGACTAGAACTGGCGCCCATATGGGATGCCTGCGCTTCAGGTCAGAGCTTTAACCTGCTGCGCTACAGCGCCGGCCCCTGACCATTTCTTTTTCCCAGACTCCATGTGTCTGCTGCAAAGAGGACAAAACTGTTTTGGAAGTTAGTTTACCAATATCACGATTAATTAAATTAATTCAATTGTATCATCATCATTATCAGTTTATTTACATAAAGCAGTAGCTTCTTTTAGGAGAAATTTGTGTGTCAAGAAGAATGTAAGCCGGTGCCACGGCTCACTAGGCTAATCCTCCGCCTTGCGGCGCTGGCACACGGGGTTCTAGTCCCAGTCGGGGCGCCGGATTCTGTCCCAGTTGCCCCTCTTCCAGGCCAGCTCTCTGCTGTGGCCAGGGAGTGCAGTGGAGGATGGCCCAAGTACTTGGGCCCTGCACCCGCATGGGAGACCAGGAGAAGCACCTGGCTCCTGGCTCCTGCCATCGGATCAGTGCGGTGCACCGGCCGCTGTGCACCGGCCACGGCAGCCATTGGAGGGTGAACCAATAGCAAAGGAAGACCTTTCTCTCTGTCTCTCTCTCTCACTGTCCACTCTGCCTGTCAAAAAATAAATAAATAAATAAATAAAAAGAAAAATGTATAGGTAAATTGTGTTTGATAGACTTATGTCTTAATTTTAACTGAATTTTATAACTTGGAAATGTTAACATTAAATTAGTTCACTCAGTTTTCTCAGCTGCGAGACAAAGAGCTGTGAGAAAGAGATCAAAGAAGTGGAGAGTCCATTGCACTTCTGCACAACAATGCTGACCCAGCCATTTCTTTCCCACCCCAATCTGCCAATGACCAGTAGAATCTATGGACTGTGTAATGTTCTTTGACTCTGTGTGACATTTTGAAATACATCGGAGTTCTCTTTCTGTCCCCTGTTCTCACAATGGTTGAGCCATCCTATGTCATTCCTTTCTTGGCTTGTGTTTTATTCTGTGCACATTTGCCCTTTTTCAGCTATGCAAATATTATGAAAGTGACTTTGAAGGGAGGAATATTGTTAACTCCAGGCTGATTTTCAGGAGCAGATCATGGTAGAGCACCTCTGTAGGGCCCGTGTTGGTTCTGTGTAGTGGAAGAAGTTGGGTCCCTGTCTCAGGCTCAGCTACGTCTGTCCACAGACTTGGACTCTGGGTTGGGCTTGCAGAAGGCCCAGTTCAGTAGTGGAGTTTTCATGGGGGAGGGGTTTGCTTCCTGAAAATTTCCCCCAGAGCATCACTAAATGAACTGATGGAGATCATTCCAAATTCGAACCTAGTCAAATGCTTGGGGCACAGGATATTATTAGTCTTGGAGACAAACTTCTCTCCTTCAGCTCTTAAAGCAAAAAAGTAAACCATAGACATTGTAAGCTGTTAATTCAAGTCAAAAGTGAAAAAAGCAAAATCAAACCCAAACCAGAATATCTATTATATTTGCTCCTCTTCCCATTATTAAGTCAGTGTTAACAGCTGGATATAATACAAGGGGGTCTTCACATTGTTCATGGAAAATGCATATCCTGGGGTTTGGCACTGTGGCATAGTGGGTAAAGCCACTGTCTATAGTGCTGGCATCCCATATGGGTGCTTGTTTGAGTTTCAGCTGCTCCATGTCTGATCCAGCTCTCTGCTATGGCCTGGGAAAGCAGTAGAAGATGGCCCAAGTCCTTGGACCCCTGCACCCATGTGGGAGACCCCGAAGAAGCTCCTGGCTCCTGGCTTCAGATCGGTGCAGGACCAGTTGTTGCAGCCATTTGGGGAGTGAACCAAAGGATGGAAGACATCTCTCTCTCTCTCTGCCTCTCCTTCTGTCTATGTAACTCTGACTTTCAAATAAATAAATAAATAAATCTTAAAAAAAAAAGAAAGAAAGGGGCTGGCACCGTAGCTCACTTGGTTAATCCCCCACTTGCGGTGCCAGCATCCCATATGGGCACCAGTTCTAGTCCCAGTTGCTCCTCTTCCAGTCCAGCTCTCTGCTGTGGCCTGGGAAGGCAGTGGAGGATGGCCCAAGTGCTTGGGTGCCTGTACCCACGTGGGATACCAGGAAGAGAAAATGCACGTCCTGGAAAGACTGTGCATAGATTTATGCTTTTTTTTTTTTTGCATCAAAATAAACTTCTCTCTAATAGATTTCCCAGAAACTTTTAGATATAAATCTTTTTCACCCTATCATAATTCTATTTAGGGTTTTATACATGCACACTGAAATATATACCTGTAACCCTATATTACACACATACCCACATCTGTTGTTTACATACAATTTTTTTGGCAAAAAATAAATCCATGTATCAGATCATGTACGTGGTGCTAGCAAGGATGACTAAAATGATAGGGGCACTTTTGACTGCCATTACTTTAAACAGTAGTTCCACATGTATAAACTGCCTTCCCCCAGGCTGGCATTGTGGTATAATGGGTAAAGCCACCACCAACAGTGCTAGCATCCCATAGGGGCACCAGTTCAAGTTCCCGCTGCTCCACTTCCAATCCAGCTCTCTGCCATGCCCTGGAAAAGCAATGGAAGATAGCCCAAGTGCTTGGACCCCTGCACTCACATGGGAGACCTGGAAGAAGTTCCTGGCTCCTGGCTTCGGATCAGCCCAGCTCTGGCTATTGTGGCCATCTGGGGAGTAAATCAGCAGATGGAAGACCTCTTTTCTTTCTCTCTCTGCCTCTGTCTTTCTGTAACTCAAATAAATAAATCTTAATAAATCAATAAATGAATGAATAAACAAACTGCCTTCCCTGTTTCCACTCAGTCTGTCCTCATGCAGGTTGATCTTTAAGATATTTCCCCAGAAGAAAATGGCTCAAGTTCTTGGGCCCCTGCTACCTACATGGGAGACCTGGGTAGAGTTCCAGGCACCTGGCTTCAGCCTGGCCCAAACCTGACCATCATGACCATTTGGGAGTGAACCAGCAAATGGAAGATTTTTCTCTCTTTTCCCCACTTTTTGAAACTCTGACTTTCAGAGTTTAAAAAAAAAAATCAGATCTTTCTCTTGAGGGTTATGTTGTGGCTTAGCAGGTTGAGCTGCCACCTGTGATTCCAGCATCTCATCTGGGCACCAGTTCATGTCCTGGCTGCTCCACTTCCGATCCAGCTCCCTGCTAATGTTTCTGAAAAAAAACAGCAGAAGATGGCCTGAGTGCTTCGGGCTTTGCCACTCACGTTGGAGACGTGGATGAAGCTCCTGGTGTCTGTCTACAGCCAGGTCCAGCCCTGATCATTGTGATAATTAGGAAGTGAACCAGAGGAGGGAGGATCTCTCTCTCTCTCTCTCCATTTGTAACTCTATTTTTCCTAAATAAATCTTTAAGAAAAACTCTTTCCCTTGAGATTTGCCAACAGTTCCACTGTGACTAACTTTTTCCTAGACTTACTTAGGTAAATTGTCTTTTCCATTTCCTTTTCTTACTTCCTCTACTCCTTGACAGACTAATAGATCAAAGGGAAATTTCTGTTTTTTACAAAAGAAATAATCCAAGTAGCTGTTTTAAAAGTCTTTATTCTTGTCTGTGGTTTTGAATCTATTCAAACAGTTAGGGTTCAAGGTGAGGGACATAGTTCTTGTCCATTGTTAATTGAATTCTACCTCCACCCCCATAGCCAGGCATTTTATTTTTTTAAAACTTTTATTTAATAAATATAAATTTCCAAAGTACAACTTTAGAATTATAGCAAATTTTCTCCCCATAACATCCTCTCACCTACAACCATCCCATCTCCCACTCCCTCTCCCATCTCAGTCTTCATCAAGATTCATTTTTAATTATCTTTATATACAGAAGACCAGCTCTATACTCAGTAAAGATTTCAACAGTTTGCACCCACACAGAGACATAAGTAAAAAGTACTCTTTGAAGACTAGACTAGTTTTACCGTTAATTTGCACAGTACAACACATTAAGGACAGAGATCCTACATGGGGAGCAAGTGCACAGTGACTCCTGTTGTTGATTTAATAATTGGCACTCTTATTTATGACGTCAGTAATCACCCAGGGTTCTTGTCATGAGCTGCCAAGGCTATGAAAGCCTTGAGTTTGAGTTCACAAACTCTGACCTAATTTAGACAAGGCCATAATCGAAGTGGAAGTTCTCTCCTCCCTTCAGAGAAAGGTACCTCCTCCTTCTTTGATGGCCCCTTCTTTCCTCTGGGATCTCACAGAGATCTTTCATTTAGGTGGTGGTGGTTGTTGTTGTTGTGTTTTTTTTTTTTTTTTTTTTTTTTTTTTTTTTTTTTTTTTTTTTTTTTTTTTTTTCCCACAGTGTCTTGGCTTTCCATGCCTGAGAAACTTTCATGGGCTTTTTAGCCATATCCAAGTGCCTTAAGGGCTGATTCTGAGGCCAGTGGGCTGTTTAGGACATCTGCCATTCTATGAGTCTGCTGTGTATCCCACTTCCTGTGTTGGATTGTTTTCTCCCTTTTAATTCTATCAGTTAGTATTAGCAGACACTAGTCTTGTTTATGTGATCCCTTTGACACTTAATCCTATCATTATGATCAATTATGACCTTAAATTGATCACTTTGACTAGTAAGATGGCATTGGTATGTGCCACCTTGATGGGACTGAATTGGAATCCCCTGGCACATTTCTAGCTCTACCATAAGGGATAAGTCTGAGTGAGCATGTGATGAACTGTACATCTCCTCCCTCTCTTATTCCCACTCTTATATTTAACAGGGATCATTTTTCAATTAAACTTAAACACCTAAGAATAATTGTGTGTTAATTAAAGAGTTCAATCAATGGTATTAAGTAGAACAAAAAAATACTAAAAGGAATAAAATAGTAAGTTGTTCCTCGAAAGTCAGGACAAGGGCTGATCAAGTCATTGTTTCTCATTGTGTCTATTTTACTTCTACAGGTTTCCTTTAGGTCATCACAGATCAGGGAGAACATATGATATTTGTCCTTTTGGGACTTAGCCAGGCATTTTAATCCTACATTGAAAGAAGTAACTCTAAAATAAGCTACTCATACTACAATTTAAGGCTTATGCCCCTGTGTTCCCTGAGGATGCACAGAATAGTTACTCATCCTCATGGTCCTTCTGATTAAGCCAATAATTGGGAAATAATTGTATGTGAATGGTTTCAGGATTTTGAGCAGTACTACTAGTGCTTGACCTAACAAGTATTTCTCCTCTAGGAAGCAGGTCATTGGAAAAAACACAGCACAAAATCTTGTGGCTGGGTTTTCCCAGCAGCCATGCTGTGTCTCCAAAGAGCAGTGCTGAGGAAGACTCATGGTGGGCTCAACAAATAAGATTCTGCTGTTCTGCCAACTTGGCCTCAGAATGATTTGTTGAGTTTTTTAGAATATAGGTATCGTTAAGTTCTGATTCACTGCCTATTTCCAGGTTGACTGTATATAAAGATCTGCCTTTCCCAACTAGCATGCTGTCCTTGAGAAGCTAGTGGCAGCTCAACCAGTAGCTTCCCATCAAGAACATACTTGCTCTTCTACCCTCTTCAAGATTCATTTGGTTATAGTCCCAGGTGAGCTGAGGTGAGTGGCAGTGATGAAAACAAAACACAACTTTGTAAAGTTTTTAAAAAGATCTATTTATTTAAAAGGCAGAGTGACAGAGGGAAAGAGAGGGGAAAAGACAGAGAAAGAGAGAGAGAGGGAGAGATATTTTTCACCTACTGGTTCATTCTCTAAATGCCTGCAACAGCCAGGTCTGACCAAAATTCCATCGGCGTATTCAATGCAGGTGACAGAGACCCAAGAACCTGAGCCATCATCTGCTGTCTTCCCAGAATTAGCAGGACCGTGTACTGGAAGTGAGTAGCTGAGACTTGAAATGGCACTGTGATATTTATGTGCATAACCAAGGCAGAGACTTGGCCCTCTACAGCACAACACCCACCCTTGCAACTACTTTTGCACCTAAATTGAACTTCATAAAGAAGTCACAGTAGATGTGTTATGCTCGTTAAGCCTCAACTGTTCCTACAGTATGTTGTGTTTTCAAGGCCTCTTGGTCCTTTTTTTTTTTTTTTTTAAGATTTATTCATGTATTTAAAAGAGTTACACACAGAGGAGAGGCAGAGAGAAAGAGAGGCAGAGATGCTTGTTCACTCCCCAGATGGCCACAATGACTGGAGCTGCGCTGATCCAAAGCCAGGAGACAGGAGCTTCTTACAGGTTTCCCATGAGGGTGCAGGGGCTGAAGGACTTGAGCAATCAGTCTTTCCAGGATGTTCATTTTCTTTCTTTCTTTTTTTTTTTAAGATTTATTTATTTATTTGAAAGTCAGAGTTACACAGACAGAAGGAGAGGCAGAAAGAAAGGGGGAGAGAGAGAGAGAGAGAGAGAGAGGTGTCTTCCATGCTTTGGTTCACTCCCCATATGGCTGCAACGACCGGAGCTGCACCGATCTGAAGCCAGGAGCCAGGAGCTTCTTCGGGGTCTCCCACATGGGTGCAGGGGCCCAAGGACTTGGGCCATCTTCCACTGCTTTCCCAGGCCATAGCAGAGAGCTGGATCGGAAGTGGAGCAGCTGGGTCTCGAACCAGCGCCCATATAGGATGCAGGCATTATAGGCAATGGCTTTACCCATTATGCCACAGTGCTCTCAGTTTTTATTTAAAACAATTGCTCAGTTATTGCTGCTGTTTGTTCCATTGTTTTACAGGGTCAAGGAAGGTAGAACTTTACTTTAGTCACTGCCACATCCCCAGTGCCTAGAACAGTGTCTGCCACACGGTAGTCCCTCAATAGGACTTGTAGAATGATAGCTGAAACTGTCATTTTATACATTTCAAGGATTTCATTCATAAAGAAGAGATTTAATATGAGTGGTAACTGCTAAGCTATTTTTAAAACTACCAAGGAAGAGCCGGTGCCGCGGCTCAATAGGCTAATCCTCCGCCGCAGGCTCCAGCACACTGGGTTCTAGTCCCGGTCGGGGCACCGGATTCTGTCCCGGTTGCCCCTCTTCCAGGCCAGCTCTCTGCTGTGGCCCGGGAGTGCAGTGGAGGATGGCCCAAGTGCTTGGGCCCTGCACCCCATGGGAGACCAGGAGAAGCACCTGGCTCCTGCCTTTGGATCAGCGCGGTGTGCCTGCTGCAGTGCGCCGACTGCAGCGGCCATTGGAGGGTGAACCAACGGTAAAGGAAGACCTTTCTTTCTCTCTGTCTCTCTCTCTCTCACTGTCCACTCTGCCTGTCAAAAACAAAAACAAAAACAAAACAAAAAACTACCAAGGAAGAGCCTCAGCTCAACCTCCCTAGAGGTAAGACACCTGTCTCCTGCCTCTTTCATGCATTACTCCAAAGCTTACTGGAAAGGAGCTCTCCATGGGCTCTCAGTGAAGGGTGTTGGCAACATGCTTCTTTCTAGCAACACTTGCAACACTTGGTTGAGGGACCATTCAAAGTCGGTCACCTCTCCTGATATGAATCACAAAAGCACCAATTAGTACCCACTCATTTGCATGGAACCAGGGATCAGGGACTCTGGTTTAGCCATTTTCTTGAATTGGTATCAATGAAATCATATCTAAGGATCACCTGCACTGTGAAGTGCCTCACACATGAACCACCAGTACACAAACAACTCTGCTGTGACCGCCTCTATCTGTTGCTTTGTACTTCTCCTGCTTTGTGCTATGGAAGTCTTTTGAATACCTGTCTGTGCCATTGTGACATTTTTGTGATAAGATGTATAAATAGGAAACTGGACTAGAAAAACAGATACAAAATAGGAACTGGAATAGGAATTATTGTTGTCTTAGGAAATATCATGTATAAAGTGTTGGTTACATGAAAAGTTCAAGAATTCTATTAACCTACCAAAATTCAGCTAAAAGTGGGATGAATGAATAAGCAAGCACACAGACAAATAGTTGCTAATGGAAGATCCATGTGTTTGGTAGTTATTAGATTCAGGAATCATGTGCTCTTCTCATCTCTATATGATGCTACTCTTAAGCCCCATGTACACATGTTTTAAAATGCTGTACACTGTGTTCATTTTCTTATATTACAATGTGCTTTACAATATTACTGCAAGAACAGCCCATGTCTCAGAAATTTCACTGGACGAGTGTCGAGGAAAAGTTAAACTAGTAAAGAGTGTTTCATTCATTCATTCATTCATTTGTCCACCTCCATTTGGTAATTCTTCATTGAATCCACTGCCAGAAAGGGTGCTAGGTTACAAAAGCTGGGTATTCAAAAACTATGTCCAGAGAGCCCCGTGGATTCTGGTCCTGCTGAGGGGTTTCTGATAAGGCAAGAAATGTCTAAGAACATCTAGTGCAGAGTACATGCTCATTTCTTTTAATAAAGGCTTGAATCATCTAAATATGATCTGTAGTGTTTTTCTTAACCAGAAATGACCATTTCATATGATCAAAAAGTGAAGTAGACTTTTGAGAGAAAATTTAACCCCCTTTTGAGAAATACTGATTTGCTTAAAGAGTTTTCGATTTTGTGTTTCATTTCTCTAATGCTCTGCTGTTAATTTCTAATGTTTCTTTTAATGAAAATAAACCCACCATAACATGACTTAATCAAGAAAAAGGCGTCAATGCACAGGAAACATGAGAGAAATTATATCACAAGACAGAGACAAACAAAACCAAAACATGCCCTGCATTTGAAACTCTTCAACACATGGTCACAAGCAAATACCTTACTTGCTCATCCTCCGTGCTGTAGACACTGTTCTTGTTGCCCCGACTGAATAGGATCTGTTTTGCACAAATGACTGGAGGTGGATGATTTCAATAATACTTAAAAATATACACACTTACACATATATGTTTATACATATTCATTTAATATTACTCTTTTTCCTGTAGGAATGACTTTTATTGTAAACTCCATCGCCAAGTAGCTTGTGTTTCTATATAATGAAGTACCACTGGAGAGAATAGTCACTTGTGGCAGGTAGCAAAGAAATTTCAATAAAGTAAACTCTTAGTATTATCAAAATTATACATTTGGGGCTGTTAGCATGGCCTAGAAAAAGATGAGGACAGGCTCATCTCATTAAAAGAGAAGAAATAGTGGAATTAGCTTGAATCTAATTACAAGCCACACTATCTAATGTAAAAACATGACTGTTTTTTCACTCCCATTCATTTTGACTAGTAATTAGTTTTGGCCTCTAAAATGCCACCCTTTAATCATCCAAACACAGATGTGATTTGCCGTGCAATTTAATCTTGCTTTAATGAAGAACTAATGGACGCATCGCAAATTACTTTCCCTGTTGGAGAAAAATTCTATTTCCTGCTTTTCAAAAGATCAAGAGTATCTTGTGATAATAGCCCAAGCGGCCCTGGCAGCCTCACCGCACAGAGCAAACAAGCTCTTTTACTCAACTCCCAATTCAATGGAGAAAAAGAGGCTACAATTAGCAACAAAGCAGGGGAAACGCAGCATTACAGCCGAATCACTTTCTGTAGCTCAACCCCCAGCAACCACTGGCTTGTTAGAGCCAGGTCTAAAGTGTCAGGCACGAACAATGCGCTGTGATAAATTACTCTCTTCAAACAGCTGCACTGCTAATTTTCAATTATACACACAAATGGCTCTCAGATTGGAAGAAAATGGAGTGCATGGGGAGAACAGTAGTAGATTTCTATGTTTGTTTGGTAGTGAGTGTGGAGGCGGGAGAATGACATCTTGAAAAGAAAGCCGTAGTGAGGAGTCAGTGTTTGAACCTCAGAAGACGAGCTATCTGGAATCTTAGGGAGACCTGTGGTTTCCTCGCTTAGCGCTGGGTTCTAGCAGTCGCGAAATTACGAGTTGCCTTCCCTGTGGGCTTCTTTTTTGGGTTTGTTTGTTTTGACCTGTCACCTCCTTTATACTGAAAAATCACTACGGATCTCGCTGCTGCGTCTTGGTGAACACTTTTGACTTCAGTGGCCATCCTATCTCCAAGTCCCCACTGATCCTTTCAGCTCCTTCCTTCCTTCCTTCCTCAGTTCCCCTTACACGCAACTGTACTTGAACCTTCTACTCTTTCACTCTCATTTGCCCCTGTCGGTTTCTAATCCTCGTGGGCAGAACTCTTCACTTGATGCATGGACTCCCAAGAGACCTCCAGCCTCTCCCTCCACGCAAATCGAAAACATTCACCCTTTTAAACTAGAAGGAAAAATATTTAGAAATCTCACGTGTTTTTCTGAACAAGGTTTTGCCTTGAGGGATGTTAGAATTTGACCAGCCTTCCCTCTCACGAGAAGGGATGTTGTGAGATATTCCTTCTGACTTGATTTTGGAGGTGGAGATGAACGACGTAAACCAGTGTATACCATTGATGTTTTCTTTTCTTTTTTTTTTTTTTTATTATTATTGATGTTTTCTTTACCGTATGCTCTCCCTGGGTCCCATATGCCAGGCTGTTTTGGAGTTGATTTTAAAATTGGAGTTCAGGGAGGTCTGTGCTGCCTGACATTGCTGATTCTTTCAGGAAGGGTCCATGGTGCACCTGTGCCCAAATCTACTCCAGCCCAAATGATTAACACATACAGGGAATGTATCCATCTCACCTCCACTCCTATGTTTTTTAAATTTGTGTCTATTTCTCAAGAAATGAAAGGCAAGGGTTGGCTTTTTCATAGAAAGATACTTACTGAAGATATGAATGGTGGCCTGATTTTATTTTCTTATAGAAAACACAAAGCTAGTTCTTCTTGAATCTGTTTCTATCCTATTGTGTGTAAGAAAATATAGCCACAAGTGTGTTCTTCCTTTAGTTCACTTCATTGGAAATCAGTCTGTGACCAGAGTAGCTGATCTTTTGTCTTGCCGCAGGGAAGGTGTTGATGTGACTGCAGTTTTCATCTTGTAGATGTCACAAGTCTCTTGCTGCCATCAGTGTCTGTTCATTCTGTTTGCAGCAAGAATGGAATCATTCTTTGGGGAGCAGTCTTGGTAGACAGCCCCCAGCCCCCCGCTCTTTTTTTTTTTTTAGCATGCTGATTCAAGTCTGGAGCTTCCTTTGACTTCAACAGACAGGAAGAAGACAATAAGTGGGCCTCATCTGCTTAAGGGCCACACATTAATATGACACAATCATTTGGCCGGAGAGGATAATGGCCATTAAAATGTTCTGATTTCTAACCATTTTCTAGAAGATTGAATGCAATGTAAATGAATGTTCAAAAATGGGGCTTCCAGAATGGAATTTGTTTTAAAAAGAGCAGTCATTTTAGAAGGACGGAGTGGGGGACCTCTTTAAGAGCAGTCTCCTTCACCGTGGAACAACTGTGAGCATCACATATTTGAATTAAGAACATTACCATTCAGAAAAGACTACATGGAAAATTTAAAATCCCAGTCCATTAGAAGTTACTTTGCTTGATGCAGTGGTGCAGTGGGGAAAGGTTATTGGAAGATGGAGGATGGTTATGATATTGAGTGGAAATGCAGTACTTTTTTTTTTTTTTTTTTTTTTTTTTGCTGAAGTGGGATTTTACTCCTTCTACTTTATAATCGTTACAGAAATTTAAACCTCAAACCATTTCAGCCCAAGCTTATACTAAGCTTGTTAGTGGTTTCTGATGCTGTGGACGATAATGCTGCAGCATTACCATAAATCAGCAGAATTAACTATGATCTTCAGAAGCATGCTTGAAAGTGGGTGACAGAAGTCTGCAATTTGGTGCTCTGAATATTATGATAACATTCTATATTAAATGTTCATAATCTACTTAAAGCTGAGCTTCAAGTACATTTTGTATTTGTGCTTTGCCCAATATTAAAAGTCAGTAACAATTATTATAACCCATGTGAGTGTTCATTATTTGCAAATGCAATATATAAAAATAATCATATATGTACCAAGTTGCTTTTAGTTTTTTTTTAAATGTTCTGTTTTTCATTTAAATGTAGTTATTGATTTGTCCACTTAAGAATTGGCTTAAAATTTTATTTTTATCACATCATAATTCATAAGAAAAATGATCTATGATATCTCAGATGCATTTCAGATACTATATAATACAAACTTCTAAATGTGCATTTTCTCTGCCTCCTGCATCTGATGTCAGTTTTTGTATAATCTTATGAGTCTAAAAGGAAGGACCCATATTGGGCATTAAGACTCAAAGAGTAATATTTTACTTTAAAATACATAGTAATTAGGGACCTTAAAATTTATTTTTAAAATAGCCCTCTCACCCTGAAGACATTTTTTCTGACTTGGTCTCAGATTGACCCTAATGAGCAAATCCAGGCTTATTTCTTTATTACACTAGTTATTCAGTGCTATACTGTACACATTGCAAAGCACATTGACCAGTGCTCAAGAGGTACACAGAAAATATTTCAGCAAGTAAGTCAATCTTAGCAAATGGATAGAAAATAATTTTTTGTAGTGTTGAAAATATACCTTTGTTTATTGTTCAAGCTGAAACCATCATCTATCTGTTCAAGCGTACCCTTCAACAGCACCCACTATAAGAGTTACATAGCACAGTGAATTGGCTAATTTAGCAGGTAAGGAAGTCAGACATAATGAGGAATTTTAATATGTGATTTATTAAAAATTAAGATCAAATAAATGATGCAAAACAGAAATGCAGCTTTATTTTTTCACTGATTTTGAGCAAGTGTAAGAAACATAGAATTTTGATTGTACTTTTCATTTACAATGGTTATATAGAAAAGAAGAGCTCAACTCAACCAGATCTTAAATGGGATTAAATATGATCTATTTTAAGTGGATCATCTTAGAGAAACCTGGTAAATTTTTAGCATCCAAATGCTCTCAGAGAAGCTCTGCCTCTCAGGTCTTGACTGGTGATGCAGGAGGAATCTGAGTCCTTGAGATTCCTCCGTGTACAGTGCTTTATGGCACTTACCCTCACTTCCTTAACAGCAGTGAACAGGGCCAGCAGCTCTCCTGTCCCTGTGCCCATATTTCATGCACAAGAGGAACATGAAGAGAAAAGATACATGGAAGCACTTTGAAAAGAGGAAATTGCTATGTGCATACAAGACACAAAGCAGAAACAGAATAATAATAACAATTGTAATTTATCAGGTACCTGCAGAATGCTGCAATATGTAAATGTTTTACATACAATGTTTTGGATCTTTACAAACAGCAAAGTATGGAATTTAAGTAGATGAGGAAATCAAGTATCCAGAGAAGTAAAGTGACTTACCATGATCTAGGATTTGAATTCAAGTGTCTGATTTTGAAGCCCATAATTTAAATCACTGGGCTACTCTAGCTCCAATTATTTAAAAATATCTACCATTTATTAGCATTATTTAAAAATATCTGCTAAAAAGAATGCTCCAAACTATATGGTCAATGTGTTTTATTTTCTCCTATGAAAAACTAGGATTTTCGATTAGTTTCCTACCTGTCCAAGAGACAAAATTTTGGAGATGGTTGTCTATTGTTGTCTATTGACCATATGATTAGGAAAGACAGAAAGAGTCAGAGGACTGGAGATCTCAAGATCATTCCATCACAAGTGATTATGAATGACTTTGGTATGAAGATGAGTTTTCTACTTTAGGTAGCTTCCAACAGAATTGTGGTGTTTTTGAAGGGAGAAGGATCACATATATTAAGTGATGTTTTCATCATTTTCTTTTTTTAGAATTTAGCAGTTGTATACAGTAGATGAGCACACAGGGCAAAGCTGGCTCAATAGTAAATGGGCATATAGGGTCTATATGGGTGCCCTGGCACCACTACTTATAACAGTCAAGAAAATTTAGCAAGAGAGCAATGTTTGGAGACTTGTTTCACAGCAGCAAAGCATATTACAAAGATCTGCTGATATACAATGTGGTATGCATGCAGGAATAGGTAAAGTCATCAATGGGAAAGAATGCAAAGTCTAGAAATCATAGTGTATCTGGGGGGAATGTAGTTGTGATTAAAAAAATTTTAAATCAGTGGAATAGATTAACTGTACAATCCATATGTTGGGACAATTGGTTGTCCATTTGTAAAAGAAATGCAATCAGATCTTCACTGTTAACAACAAAAATCCAGAACATTAATAATTTAATGTAACAAACGAACACAGAACACTGCCATTAAATGATACCATAAACATTTTAGAAAAGAATACAGGAAAATGTTTTTCATGACTTTAGCCAGGGAGGAAGTTTCTAAACAAAACACCAAACTGTCAAGTCATTAATGAAAGAATTGACAAGTTTATGTAAAGAGGAAAATCTTCTTTACAGTTAAACAAAGACCCATTTTTTTTTTCAACAAAGCTAAATGATTGGCAATGGAATGCAGAAAATACCTGTGAATTTCTACAAGTGTACTTCAAAATGTTCATGGGGAGGAAGCATGTTTTATGAAAAAAACTGCATTGATTTCAAAATATTTTTGCACCAAAATAAACCCTTCTTTTAAATTTCATCTTTAGACAAACTTTTTGAAGTATCCTTGGAAAACATTCAAAGAGATAATAACCACAACATGTAAAGGCCTCTGACAAATTCAACAATAAAATGAAAATAATCTAATGGAAAAATTTGAACAAAAGATATAGAGAGACAATTCATTCTTGGAAGATGAAATTTAATTATGCAGTAAATTTAGATGTATAATCTTACTAGCATTCAGGGAAATGCAAATGGGAATCAATTTTTATAGCATTAAACTAGCAGAAATTTAAGACTGCTTATGTCCATTGTTGGTGAAGATGCAAAGAAAGGGATACACTTGTAGACTGCAGTGGAATGCGCATCGATACAATATCCTTAAACATTAAAAACCCATAAACTGACTCTTTCTAGGCTTGGAGTTGGTTTTTGCTTGCAAGGAATGCTGCTAGGTGTGGATGTAGCATGGCTCTTGTTGGTCTTTTACAAGTATGCCCAAAATATATAGAGAGGAATCCCATTTATATAAAATTTGCATATATATGTGTATGTGTAATACATAGAAAAACTATGAAAGAATGCACTTCCAAATTGCTCATAATGAGTTGTAGATTAAACTGAAATTGGCTGGCAGGGAAAATAGAGAGAAGAACTGTGTGTGAAATTTTTATTATTTTTTTCAACTCTATTTTAAAGATGATAATATATATTACAGTGTACAACATGTTTTGCTCTACATAGATACTATGATATGATTACATCAAGCAAATTAATATACCCATCATCTGACATTCTTACCATTTTTTGTAGTGAGAACATTTAAGATGTTGGCAGTTTTCAAGTGTACCATGCATTCTTGTCAACTGTAGTTGCCACTTTGTACAATACATCTCCAGAATGTATTCATTCTAACTGAAAGCAGTATATCTTATCACCATTTTATTCTCCTGTTCTATTCATTCATGAAGATTTTTGCTCTTTGTGCTTCTGTATTGTTTGGATTTTTTATTTACAATGGTTTTGCAGTAACAATAACAATAACAATAACAAGAAACCCAGCCACTGCCTAATTCATGTAAGTGAGGAATGCTGCAGGGGTGACAAGGGTCCCCACTAACATTTCCTTTCTCCTATTTACCTAAAAGCTATTGTTGCTGACCTTTTCCCGCAGTTTAGCACATCATAAACAGAAAGGGTTTTTGAGTCAGAAGTGTAGTTCCAATGGTGGGGCTAGAGCTGTGAAACAGTAGGATAAGCCTCCTATTGTGGTGCTGGCATCCCATATGGGTGCCGGTTTGAGTCTCAGCTTCAATAGCTCAAGTTGAGCCAATCAGAAGCCAGCAGCCAGGAGCTTCTTCTGGATCTCCCACGCGGGTGCAAGGGCCCAAGCACTGGGCCATCTTCTATTGCTTTCCCGCGTGCATTAGCAGGGAACTAGATTGGAAGTGGAGCAGCTGGGACACAAATCAGCACCCATATGGGATGCTGGCACTGCAGGCGGCGACTTTACCTGCTAGGCCATAGCACTGGTCCCTTAATCTACATTTTAGATACTACTACTTTCACTTGTGGAATGAAAAATATGACTTTTCATTAAAAATTGGCATTGAGGAAACAATGACAATCATGAAGCCCTCCAGTAGCTCTATGAAGTGCCTGATCGAATGTGGAAATACCTGTCGTACGGAGACCCTAGAGCAATGAAACCGACAGAATCTACTCCATTCTGATTCAAAAGATCTCTTCTCCCAGTCTCTCATTTCACCCTGTGTAGCCTGCTCCATGCTTGAATCTCAGCTTTTTCCTGTAGTTGGTTACCAATCCCATGGTGTTTGGCTCACTTGCAAATAGAAACCGAAAATGTGCATCCCAGACAAGGTTTATGGATAGCCTATCCTTGAATACAAGCAGGGGGCATTCCAACAACTGGCTCCCAGACAGGAACTGAGCAGGTGCTTTTTGGAGCTGGGGAGGCATGGTGGGTCCTGCTTGGTACATGGCATTTTTGACCTGTACTCGGTCTAGAGTTCTGGCTTGTCCCCTTTGACATGATTCCTTCTTTTGCACACAGTGCACTCTGGAGGGCGAAGTTGCTCACTACTGCTACCCCAGGAAGGTCATTATGTCAACTGTACTGACTGGGCTATTCTGGGCATGCATTCAGGTTGGGGAAGTGTCTAACAAGGTAGTTGGGGTTCTTTCTTGGTTAGGGTCTGGATACTCCTCGCTCCTGATTGGTTTCCAGCTGGAGGCGGGTACATGTTGAATCAAAAATGGGGCGTGGATTTCTGAGTTCTGTTTCTGTGCTGTTTTAAGTTGCAGAGCCCTCTGGCCTGCAGCTCCTCCCTCTGTCTCTCTGGTGCCACTCTCTCTTCAGTACTCATCTCCGACCTTTTGCATCCTCATTCACCCTTGTTGCTTTTTCCACATGTGGGGCTCTCGCACTAGCTCAGCCCTGAGGACAGATGGTTTCTTTGATAACTTATAAAACAAAAACAGGTAGAGCTTTGAAATACTGTCAGAGATATGCAAGAAAATATTAAAATATGAAATGCTAAGATATTTTTGAACATTTTCCAAAATGTGCTCCAGATCAAATTGTTCCTCAGTGACTTTATTTTTCCGGAGCTGATCCAGTGCCATACAATTAATATTCATTCAGTGAATGCATGATTCTGGAATTGCACACACCCTTTGTTTCTAAGAAAGAAACATTTAATAATGGGACAAGTTGTCTGGAAAGACTCAAGGACCGTCTCTCAAGGATGTGTGCTATGAGTATGAGACTAGACAAGCTCTTATATAATATCTCTCATTAATTCTGGGATTCTGCGATTCTGGAATTTTAAAATAAATGTTAAGTATTTGGTTTTGTCTGTTTTCTTTTTATACCAGATGCATGGATACTAAGATTAGGTGAAGGTGGTAGCTTTTCAGTTTTCCTTCCAGAACTACAAACTTAAGGAATCACTGTTAGGACTGGAGGTGGGTGGGTAGCTTAGGAGCTGTTCAGGGAAGACAGCTAGGCCCTAGAAACTCTACATACTTTTGGAGTGGTGCAGACACTTATAAAAAGTCTAGCTAGTCCAACCACAATATCCAGAGAGAATGGAGACCTCAACAGGTGATCATAATTAGACAGTATTAAGTGGCACAGCAAGAGGTCGGTGTTCTCAGAGATGAGTACAGAATCCCAGACTAGGAACTATGTGGAGATTCAGGGGGATGCATTAGCAAAACGGGAAGCACGTGGCTGATCTCCATCTCCAGAGTGACATTCAGGAATAATTCTCCAGGGCCCCAGATGAATGGGGAGAACCAGGCAGGATGTGGAGGAAAGAACACAGGATGAGGCATGGAGTCAGGGCCTGTTCAAGGTACAAGGTAGAGGTCTGGTCATTGAAACAAGATAGAAGGCCAGTTGCTAGAAATGGAGCTCAAAGTCAGAGCTAAGTCATTAAGATGATCAACTATGATGTTTAAATTGGTCCTTCCTAAGCCAACCTTGGTAGTTTTAAAACAGGCTGAGCCCAATCCTGAGTTTTTCTAAGAAGCATTTAAGGAACTCTATTATTACAGTTGGTAGCCAGGACATTGTATTGAGTGATAAACTAATGTGGACAATAGTTTTTAAAAGTAGTTGAAAGACACACAGCATCTAATTATTAAAAATGATTCCTTGGTTCTCCCACTCCCAATTTGTTTATAAGATTGTTTGCGGTGAAATTTCATTTAAATGTTACTTTGACATCACTTAGAGTAGTAGTAATTTTTTAAAGGATTTATTTATTTATTTGAAAGTCAGAGAGTTACACAGAAAGGGAAGGAGAGGCAGAGAGAGAGAGAGAGAGAGAGAGAGAGAGAGAGAGATAGGTCTTCCCTCTGCTGGTTCACTCCCCAATTGGCTGCAATGGCTGGAGCTGTGCAGATCCGAAGCCAGAAGCCAGGTCTCCCATGTGGGTGCAGCGCTGGCCCTGTAATGTTTCTTCTGTATTTCTTCTGTAGTAATTATTTTGTAACTGTTCCTTTTCTATGACACTAATTTCTATGGTGAAATTATTTGCTTAAAAGTTATGCTTATGGGGGCTGGCACTGTGATGTAGTGGGTAGAGTCACCACCTACAGTGCCAGCATCCCATATGGGCACTGGTTTGAGTCCTGGCTGCTCCACTTCCAATCTCACTCTCTCTGCTATGACCTGGAAAATCAGTAGAAGATGGCAGAAGTCTTTGGGACCCTGCATCCATGTGGGACACCCAGAAGAAGCTCCTGGCTCCTGGCTTTGGATGGGTGCAGCTCAGGCCGACTGGGGAGTGAACCAGCAGATGGAAAACCTCTCTCTCTGCCTCTCCTTCTCTCTTTGTGTAACTCTGACTTTCAAATAAATAAATAAATCTTGTTTAAAAAGTTATGCTTATGCAGATAGAAAGGAAATGTATTGGCTGCCATTGTGGTGTAGTGGGTAAAGCTGCTGCCTACAATGCTGGCATTCCATATGGGCTCTGGTTCAAGTCCCTGCTGCACCTCCGATCCAGCTCCTGCTAACCCATCTGGGAAAGCAGCTGAGGATGACTCAAGTGCTTGTTTGGCCCTTGCACCCTTGTGGGAGGCTGGGAAGAAACTCCTGGCTCCTGGCTTGTGCCTGACTCAGCCCCATGTGTTGCAGACATTTTGGGAGTGAGCCAACAGATTCTCTGTCTCTCCCCTGACTCTTCGTAACTCTGCCTTTTTTTTTTTTTAATTTTTTAAGATTGATTTATATATTTGAAAGTCAGAGTTACATAGAGAGGAGAGGCAGAGAGAGAGAGGGCTTCCATCCACTGGTTCACTCCCCAGTTGGCTGCAACGGCCAGAGCTGCACCCGATCTGAAGCCAGGAGCCAGGAGCTTCTTCCAGGTCTCCCAGGTGGGTGTAGGGGCCCAAGGACTTGTGCCATCTTCTACTGATTTCCCAGGCCACAGCAGAGAGCTGGATTGGAAGAGGAACAGCCAGGACTAGAACTGGTGACCATATGGGATGCCGGCGCTTCAGGCCAGGGCGTTAACCTGGTGTGCCACAGTGCCAGCCCCATAACTCTGCCTTTCAAATAAGTAAATAAATCTTTAAAAAAAAGAAATGGCATGTTGTGTATTAATAGTTACAAGATTACTATTAGTGCTATGCAGTTTTTTTTTTATTTTTTTATTTTTTACTTTTTGCCAGGCAGAGTTAGACAGTGAGAGAGAGACAGAGAGAGTTATAGACAGTGAGAGAGAGACAGAGAGAAAGGTCTTCCTCCCGTTGGTTCACTCCCCTAATGGCCGCCATGGCCGGCGCTGCGCCGATCTGAAGCCAGGAGCCGGGTACTTCCTCCTGGTCTCCCATGCGGGTTCAGGGACCCAAGCACTTGGACCATCTTCCTCTGCCCTTCCGGGCCACATCAGAGAGCTGGACTGGAAGAGGAGCAACCGGGACTAGTACCCGGCACCCCAACAGGACTAGAACCCACGATGCCGGCAGAGGATTAGCCAGGTGAGCTGTGGTGCCAGCCAGTGCTATGCAGTTTTTATGAACACTCATCTCTTCTAATATTCTTTCATTGTGAATCTGGCAATACTACTTTCACAAAAAGTCCAACTAATCAGGTGGTCTTATCAGTGCAGAAAATAAAATGCAGAAATTTGGGGTCTTCAGTTCTTGCCACTGGCCATGGGACTAAATCCAGATTCCTAACAAAATCATTTTGATAGACACAGAGATGGGATGAGCTTTCTTTTGATTCTCTTACAGAGACAGTTTTCTTCAAGGCTGTGTTTCAGGAAGCCAGTAGGGGCTGGACACAAGTTTACGAGGGCTTTTGATTTCCATTAAGTCTCTTGCACACTTCTGAGCACAGGATGGGAGGGGGTGTTTTCCATGAGGAGATCTGTTGAGTTTTTGTGCCAATTGAAGACTATGAATTAATGCTTTTCTGATATTCCTAAAATTAAAACCCCATGAACTAACCATTTTAGGGTATTAAGCTTTGCTTCAAAATGCATTCTCCACAGATGAATCAAAGGGCCTAATGCATCTGCTATTTGGGAATAATAAAGCATGAAATGGGGTGTAGGACTTATATATTTACATAAGAAGAAAGAGCTGGAAAAGTTTCGGAAAAACAACAACAGAAGGTGCCCCTGTGAGACTTGCTCTGAAAACGCAGACTTGCTATCTGCTTCTCTTCAAACCACTCCAGTTTACGGCAGCTGAAGCATGCGGAGATGTTTGGAAGCCTCAACCTTTCCTGTCCTTGAGTTTCCTAGACCACAGTCTAGATTTTGCCTTTACCTTGCCGTTGCTGTGCACTCCTGGGCACATAGAAACAAAGGAAAGGAGAACCAGGTGTGTTTCCCGAGTTTTCAGTACTGATCAGGTAGCACAAGTGCTATGAGGAAAAATGTCTTTGAAGAAGGGAAAAAGTTAAGGAATCAAAACTTTATGAACAGCAGTTTTAAGTTCTGACTTAAACTTGAGTCAGTATAGATTTTGCATTCTGGAAGCAGGAAAGAGTTGTCCAAATCACATGTAAGTGTGCACAGTCTCTCTTTTTTTTAAGAGTATTCTTTTTTATTTTAAAATTAATTCATTCATTTTAAAAGGAATACAAATTTTATATGTACAGCTTTAGGAATATGATTATTCTTCCCACCATACCTGCCCTCTCACCACACTCCCACCTCTCCTCCTCCTCCCTCTCCCCTTGCCAGTCCCATTCTCCATTAAGATTCATTTTCAATAAATTTTGTACACTGAAGACCAACTCTGTACTAAGTAAAGATTCCAACAATTTGCACACACACACACAAACTGTTTGAGACAAGTTTTACAGTTAATTTTCATAGTACAACTCATTTAAGACAGAAGTCCTGCATGGGAATTAAGTGCACAGTGATTCCTGTTGTTAATTTAACAATTAACAGTCTTATGTATCATATCAGTGATCACCTGAGGCTCTTGACATGAGCTGCTTAGGCTATGGAAGCCTTTTGTGACCACAAACTCTGTTAGTATTTGGACAAGGCCATAAGCACAGTGGAAGTTCTCTCTTCCCTTTAGAGAAAAATACATCCTTCTTTGATGGCCACTTCTTTCCACTGGGGTCTCACTCACAGAGACCCTTCATGTAGAACTTTTTTTGCCACAGTGTCTTGGCTTTCCATGCCTGAAATGCTATCATGGGCTTTTCAGCCAGACCAGAATGCCTTAAGGGCTGATTCTGAGGTCAGAGGTACACATTCTCTTTTACAATCTCTTGTACTGCCTTGTGACCCTGAAGTCCCTCCATTGAAGAGTCATGGAATCACATTGCTTTGTAACTGTGAGTTGACTATCTTGAAGATAATTAGAGTTTTTGAATGAAGAAATAATTATAGGCAGAATCACTTTTGTTTCACCTACATGGAAACAAATTAAGGATCAGAGTCATCCTGTATACAGACCTTGTGACATAGGCCAGGAAGTAGCTTACGGGAGAAACTGAGGTCACCAGCACCCAACAGCCCCTCCTGAGCTACAGTGCCCCCTGTACCACCCAAACTGCACCACAGTCTCTGTACAGTAGAAAACTGCAGCTTCCAGTGTTTTGCCACTTACAACCAGCACCAACAAAAATAACCAATATGGACACTGATTACATCCTTGCAATGAGGTTTAGCTCATTATAATATCATAATAAAATTACACACCTACTCCCATCATGTACCTAATGCCATAATTTCTTTTCAAATTTTTTTTATTTTTAATTAGTTTTTTAAAATATTTATTTATTTATTTTAAAGTTAGGAGTTACACAGAAAGAGAAGGAGAGGCAGAGAGAGAGAGGTCTTCCATCTGCTGGTTCACTCCCCAGTTGGCTGCAAAGGTCAGAGCTGTGCCTATCTGAAGCCAGGAACCAGGAGCTTCTTCTGGGTGTCTTACGCGGGTGCAAGGGTCCAAGGACTTGGGCCATCTTCTACTGCTTTCCCAGGCCATAGCAGAGCTCAATTGGAAGTGGAGCAGCCGGGTCTCATATCAGAGCCCATACGGGATGCCAGCATGGCAGGTGGCAGCTTTACCCGCTACACCACAGCGCGGGTCCCCATAATTTCTGAGTTTTCCCAAAACACTCCAAATAAATGGCTGATACCAAACCCCATCTCAAACTCTACCCTGCTTTGAATTTAAGTAAACCCAGTGCCAGACATCACCCCCTTTGCCTCTAGGGGGGATAGACCCAGATCTCATGGAGTGCAGCTCTCTCTCTTGAACATGTCTGCACTCCTTCCAGAGTCTGCACTTAGGCTTTGTGTGTAAATAAATCTTTCTTCTCTGCTGACCTTTCTCTACGTCTCATTCTTGAATTCTTTTTTGTGTTGGAAACAAGAATCTGGACTCAGCTACCCCATGACACTGGTGAGTATAAAGGCTCTGTCAGGTAGCATAGGTTTGGCTGCATGTGACAGCAAGCCCGAAGTTATAAAGCTGTTAACAAGAGGGAACATTAATTTCTTTTTCAAGTAAAAATTATTCTGAAAGTTAGGTATAGGGCTAATGTGGTGGTTCCATGGTCATCAGGTTGCTGCTAATCTGAGCTTACCTCATGTCTGAAAATGGCATGGCTAACCCCAGTCATCATATTTGCATTCCAGTATAGCGCTTCCTATGGTACATGCAACACCATTACTTAACTTCTAGTTACACTTAGCTGGAAGGGAGGCTGGGGATGTATTCTTTATGGTGGGAAGTAATGTGTCCAGCTGAGCATAGAGCTTTATTTGTAAGGATGGTGAGAATAAGTATCAGAGTAGACAGTCATCAGTTTGTGTCTGCATACCATCCATTTGCCTACTCTAGTATCTTTCTCACTCACCTTGCTATGTACATTCTTTAGCAATTTTTTGCTTATTTCTTGGCTAGAGAACTTCACTGTATAGTTGGAAATATTTCACACAACCCAAGGAAGAGAAGAAAGATAATGACATGGCTTTTTTGCTTTTCATGGTAGACCATTTCACAGAAAGGACAATGGTTTGTTTAGGGAGTCAGTAAAGACAGAAATGGTAATATTGTATGTCAAAGACATCAGCTAGAAAGAAGCAAATTTTTTAAAACAATCACTGTTTACCAAAGAAAGGTTTTTGACTATTTTGGTTATTCTAAATGCTACCTTTCATTAGAAACCTTCTACTCCCCAATTTTTGCTAATTAAGACCATCAGAAGTAATGGTTTCAACTGTAACACTAATTGAAACAACACATTGATTTGTCATCTAATTCACTTTCCGGGTATGATCTCTGCCAGGGGAGTTATTTGGTAACATTTGAGGACAATGAAGAATGAAGACTATTATTCTGGCCTTGACAGTGGAGCAACCTAAGGACCAATATTATATCATATTGACTGATTGATTAGTTGGAAGATAGTAATACGATATGGTAAAAAAAAATACACCTAAACTATGATTCTTTTTATTTTTAAAAAATATTTATTTATTTATTTATTTGAAAGGCATAGTTACAAAGAGAAAGGGAGAGACAGAGAAAGAGAGATCTTCCATCTGCTGGTTCACTTCCCAAATGGCCACAATGGCCAGGGCTGGGCCAGGCCAAAGTCAGGAGCCAGGAGCTTCTTCTAGGTCTCCCAAGTAGGTGACAAGCGTCCAAGAACTTGGGGTATCTTCTGCTGCTTTCCCAGGCACATCAGCAGCAGCTGGAGGGCAAGTGGAGCAGCTGGGACTTGACCCAACACCCATATGGGACACAGGCACTGCAGGCTACAACTTAACCCCTTGAATCACAGCACCAGCCCCTAAACTTAATCTTTATTGTGTGTGATTATCAACTGAAGAACTTGTTACAAATATCTATTCCTAATCCAATCCCCCTGATTCACTATGTCTGGAGTAGTTCTTGGGAATCTAAATTTTCTTTCTTTCTTTTTTTTTTTTTTTTTTTTTGACAGGCAGAGTTAGACTGAGAGAGAGAGAGACAGAGAGAAAGGTCTTCCTTTTTCCGTTGGTTCACCCCCCAAGTGGCCGCTATGGCCGGCGCATTGTGGCCGGCGTGCTTCGCTGATCTGAAGCCAGGAGCCAGGTGCCTCCTCCCGGTCTCCCATGCAGGTGCATGGCCCAAGGACCTGGACCATCCTCCACTGCACTCCCGGGCTACAGCAGAGAGCTGGACTGGAAGAAGAGCAACCAGGACAGAATCCGGCACCCCAGCTGGGACTAGAACCCAGGTTGCCGGCGCCACAGGCGGAGGATTGGCCTAGTGAGCCATGGCGCCGGCCCAGGGAATCTAAATTTTCGACAACCAATCTTTGGAAAATACCAACCTAGAAAGTCAGGTAGTATGAATACATTAATAGAGCATGATATTTAATATTGTAGAAACTGGATTTGAATCATCTTCACTATTTATTAACTCTGTTGTCTTGGGTGAGCTGCCTATCTTCTGAATTCACTTCCCTCATTTTAAATTTTAAAAAATTTTTATGTATTTGTTTTTTAAATGGAGACCCCATTCCTGTGTTTATGCTTTCTTTTTTCTTTTAAAAGATTTGTCTATTTATTTGTTTGTTTGAAAGAGAGAGAGAGAGAGAGTAATCTTCCATCTGCTGGTTCACTCCCCAAACGACTGCAATGGCCCTGGGCTGGGCCAGGCCAAAGCCAGGAGCCCAGAGCTTTTTCCGGGTCTTCCACATGGGTGGAGGCCCAAGCACTTGGGCCATTTTCTGCTGCTTCCCCAGGCACATTAGTAGGGAGCTGGATTGGAAATGGAGCAGACTGATCTCGAACTGGTGCCCACAGGGGATGCCAGTGTCACGAGCAGAGGCTTAACTTGCTACGCCACAATGCTGGCCCCTTCTTTCCTCATTTTTAAAAGGGATTCATTTGCTTATTTGAAATGCAGACTATTGAGAGAGAGAGAGAGAGCGATCGAGCTAGCTTTCATTCTCTGGTTCACTCCCCACAGTGTTGCAACAGCCAAGTCTGGGCCTGGCCAATACCAGGAGTGAAGAGGTCCATCTGGATCTCCTATGTGGGCCCAAGTACTTGTTCCATTATCCACTGCCTTCCCAGGTACATAACTAAGAAGCTAGATCAGAAGAGAAGCAGCTTGGAATTGAACTGACACTCCCATATGGGATGTTGGCATCCCAAGTGTTGGCTTAACCTGCTGAGCTACAACCCAGCCCCATCATTTCTCTTTTTAAAAATTGATCAAAATATAACTAATCCGCAGGATTATTTTTGATGTTAACTGGAAAACAGATATGTGAACACATGTAGTATGTTGCTTGGCACTTAATAAGCATGTAAAAAATAATTGTAATCTGAAGTCCTCCACAAAGACTATTTACCCAAAAGCTCCATCACAACTAAGTGCCTGAAATTCCTGCCATAAAATCAAGCCTTTGGGTGAAAACACTGTCCTTTTTTTTTTTTTAGAAAACTTTCATTTAATAAATATAAATTTCTAAAGTTCAACTTTTGGATTACAGCGGTTTTTCCCCCTATAACCTCCCTCCCACCTGCAAACCATCCCATCTCCCACTCCCTCTCCCATCCCATTCTTAAGATTCATTTTTAGTTATCTTTATATACAGAAGATCAACTTAGTATATACTAAGTAAAGATTTCAACAGATTGCACCCACACAGATGCACAAAGCATAAAGTACTGTTTGAATACTAGGAAAACACTGTCCTTTAAAAATGCATATTGCGGCTGGCACCGCAGCTCACTAGGCTAATCCTCTGCCTTGCGGCGCCGGCACACCGGGTTCTAATCCCGGTTGGGGCGCTGGATTCTGTCCTGGTTGGCCCTCTTCCAGGCCAGCTCTCTGCTGTGGCCAGGGAGTGCAGTGGAGGATGGCCCAAGTGCTTGGGCCCTGCACCCCATGGGAGGATAAGTACCTGGCTCCTGCCTTCGGATCAGCGCGGCGCGCCAGCCGCAGCGCACCGGCCGCAGCGGCCATTGGAGGGTGAACCAATGGCAAAGGAAGACCTTTCTCTCTGTCTCTCTCTCACACTGTCCACTCTGCCTGTCAAAAAAAAAAAAAAATGCATATTGCTGGGGCGGGCACTGTGGCATAGCGGGTAAAGCCTCTGCCTGCATTGCCGGCATCCCAAATGGGTGCCTGTTTGAGTCCCGCTGCTCCACTTCTGATCCAGCTCTCTGCTATGGCCTGGGAAAGCAGTGGAAGATGGCCCAAGTGCTTGGGCCCCTGCACCTGCGTGGGAGACTGGACGAAATTCCTGACTCCTGGCTTCGGGTTGGCACAGCTCCTGCTGTTGCAGCCATCTGGGGAGTGAACCAGAGGGTGGAAGACCTCTCTTTGCCACTGCCTCTATATAACTCTGACTTTCAAATAAATAAATAAATGACTGACTGAATGAATGAATGAATGAATCTGCCTGCGATGCTGGCATCTCACATGGGCACTGGTTTGAGTCCTGGCTGCTCTACTTCCAGTGTAGCTCCCTGCTAATAGCCTGGGAAAAGCAACAGAAGACAGCCCAAGTGGTTGGGCCCCTGAGCCCACTTAGGAGAACTGGAAGGAGTTCTGGGCTCCTGGCTTTGGCCTGGTCCAGCCCCGGCTGTTGCAACCAGGGTACAACCAGTGGGTGGAAGATCTCTCTCTCCCTCTCTGTTTTTCCCCTTTCTCTGCAACTCTGCCTTTCAAATAAATAAATAAATAAATCTTTAAAATAATTTTTTAAAAATTAAAAAAAAATAAAACCACAAATACGTATTGCCAGGATGGCCATTATGGCATAGTAAATTAAACTGTCACTTGGGATGCCATATCCCATATCAGAGTGCCTGGGGTCTAGTCCCACCTTGTTTCTGATCCAGCTTCCTGCTAATGTTCATCCTAGGAAGCAGCAGATGATGGCTCAAGTACATGGGTTCCTGTCATTTGTGTGGGAGACCCGGATTGTGTGCCTGGCTCCTGGCTTTGGTCTGGCATCTACCTGGTTGTTCCAACCATTTGGGAAGTGAACCAGCATGTGGAAGATCTCTCCTTCTCTCTCTCTTTGTATCTCTCTCTCTCTCTATCACTTTCTCTCTCTCTCTCTCTTTCCCTCCCTCTCTCTCTCTCTCTCACACACACACACATTATGCCTTTGAAATAAACAACAATGTATATTGCCATCCAAATAAGTCACTTGGAAATGCAAATCCTTAATTAGTGCTTTTTGGGTGGGTTCTGTGAGACATTAAGTGGTGGTAATAAGGAAAAAAAGATTTATGATAAAATAAAATTTGTTGAAATCTTTACTTAATGTATGCTAAACTGATCTTCTGTATATAAAGAGAATCGAAAATGAATCTTGATGTGAATGGAAGGGGAGAGGGAGTGGGAAAGGGGAGGGTTGCGGGTGGGAGGGACGTTATGGGGGGGGAAGTCATTGTAATCCATAAGCTGTACTTTGGAAATTTATATTCATTAAATAAAAGTTTAAAAAAATAAAATTTTGGGAATTACTGAATTAAACAAATTTTATAGTTTCTTTAGTGCAAGGCTTCTCTGAGCTTTTAATATGTTCATATATTTTTTGAGTCTGCAAGAGGTGGGAAGTCATATAAATGTTTTCCAAATTTAGTAGAGAAATCATTTTTCGTGAAGTGCCTCTAAAGTATGTTTGCAGAACACACTTCAAAACACAATGACATATTTTCCACACTTAAGTTTTAGATTTGCAGAGAACAGTAGGCTAAGAGAGAAGCTAGAGTGGTGGATTTGGGAAATAGTAGGAAAATGTGTCAGACTTGAAACTAGCCTGGGGAGGGCAGGTCCAAGACAGAAGGTCACGGCTGGCGGAGACATCAGGAGGGCACCTGAAGTCCTGGAAGTTGAGACCAGAAAATGGGGTTAAGAAGATATGAAAGTCAAAATGCATGTCACAATTTAATCTAATACTGCTTGGCTAAGGGAACAGTTTCCTTACTTTTGTGCTTTCTTAGTTCTTATATTTTCCTTCATGACTTCTGATTTGCCTAATTGATGTCACCTGGGTATGCACAAGGAAACGTTCATTCCTCCTACCAGCCCCCACCCTCAAGAGACTTTGTGTATTTAACACATGTCATGCACCGGGCAAGATGAAGGTGTTGTTTATGTCCTGTGAGAAGAACAGTAAAGGAAGAGAGAAATACAAGTGAAGAGATTCTCACAGTCATGTGAAGATGTTCACTGTCATGCAAACTTCTCCTGAGTATAGTGAACCAGGTTCAATGTTTTAGGGTGTGGAGATGTTAGGAAGATTTCACACATGAGGTTATGGTTGAGTAAGTTCTTGAGAGAATAAAGCTTGCCTGAAATACAAAGACTTAGAATCAGAGAATTCTTGGGGGGACAAAACCGCAGGTAGAAGCAGGGCACACAAATACAATTTGATAGTGGTGCGTGACCCTTTTAGTAGGTAAAGGGCTAAGGATAAATTTTGAAAACAATTATGCTAAATCTTCCCTGTTTTTGGAGCCACTTTCCACCCATGACATAGTGACACTGGAAAATGCCAGCCCTTAGTATCCTGTGACTAGAGAGCCACCAAAGGGCTTCTTGAGCACCCTGATGGATTCCTCTCAGGTGGGTCATCTTGGGAACCCACATAGCCACTGCTGGGCCCTGGCTGTTGTCCATGCTCTTTGCTTAGAGTTGTTCCTGAGTCAGAATGCCAATGTTTTCATCTGAGCTCCAAGGAGAAGTACAAATCTCATGCATACTCCATGCCAAACTTCACTCACTACTGTGGCCCGAAAGGCCATCTCTTTTCTGAATTAGCAAAGTCTCTCTGGTATAGAGAGAACATCAGACAATTCACTCACTAAAGCAGTGTCTCAGTAGTCGATCAGTCCTGGAAATTTCCTAAATTCCCACTTAAATTGAGAAGATCCAAGCACTATAAAGTTTAAAAACTAAGAATGATCTAATTCCCCCCCCCCCCCCGTCTTTTCTTCTGTATCTTTTTCCTGGGGCAATGGAGGTCAAGGTTTCAATTTAACTATGGATTGACAAGCAGAAAAAATGGGAATCTCTCCCTAAGTAAGGGAGACCATGAAATTTGAGACTAAGGGACATGACTAATTTACTTGGTTTCTAGTATTATTTCTCCTGGCTTGTTGATTAGTTTGGGGAGAGAACATCCTACGTAGAATTATCACTAGGAAGCTGCTGTCCTGGTTAAAACTGGCTACTTGAGGCAAGGGCAGCCAGAGATATCCCGTTTATGCCTCAGGCAAAATGACTCTGATAAATGAGTACAAATTACCTGTAAGACTGTATGTAGTTTAATATATTTTAAAGGAAAAAACAGGGCTGGCATTGTGGCATAACTGAATAAGCCACTGCCTGCAATGCCAGCATCTCACGTGGGCACCAGTTCAAGTCCCGGTGGCTGCTCCACTTCTGATCCAACTCCATGCGGATACACCTTGGAGAGCAGCAGAAGATGGCCCAAATACTTGGGGCCCTGCACCCATGTGGGAGGACCCAGAAGATGCTCCTGGTTTCTGGCTTCAGTCTGTCCCAGTCCTGGCCATTGTGCCATTTGGGGAGTGAATCAGCAGATGGAGAATCTCTCTCTCTCTCTCTCTTTCTCTCTTTGTCCCCCTCTGTCTTTCTGTAACTCTGCCTTTCAAATAAATAAATCTTTTTTAAAAGAAAAAAAGAAGTAGATAAAATAAAGCTATTTTTCCTGACATTCTGGAAATAGGAGCTTTTAAATATGTACAGATAAAATGGAGATCAAAGTCTATAGACCTATTAATAATTTTAAGTTCTGATAGGAAAAAAAATCTATGCTTTTACAGCAGTAATGTTAAAAGCCACTATTGTGTGTGCCTCTGGTGCTGCCTGACAGAACGTGCAGGAGAAAAGCAGAAGGCTGACTCTTTCCAAGCGCTGTGGCTTTAGGCAAAACTTTGGCCACAAGGTCTGGTGCTTTACCTCCTTGATTTTCTTACTTCAACAATTGCACTAAATTCCAGGGAAATTAATTTTCCCTCAAAGTGAAAGGTTCTTTTAATAATTCCTTGAATGTTCACATCGTTGTCATTAATGGGCTTTGTTCTGTTCGCTGTGGGATAACTTCTTTATATACTTGTCTTTTCAAAAGCTTTCTTCCAATGAATAGACATCAGAGTAAGTCACTTGAAAAATCTCCTGTAAATATGGATTTTTTTCAATATTATCAGTCATTGTCTCATAATTTTCTTTCATAATTCTGACTTAGAATTACCGAAACCCTGGTCATGAATACCAGGTCAAATTCTATACTTGTAGCTTGAAAAAGCGTTTTGATAATAAATACAAAGCTTATTGTAGTTTAAAAAATAGAACATTTATATGAGTTAGAATTCTGAAGAATTTATTATTTAAGCATCTTTTGTTCTCACTCTATACTGTGAGGTTTAAACTGATGCTAGAAGATGAAAATGTGAAGAGTTAAAAGTTTAAAGGAATGTCACTTTGAGGATGACATTACTGAGGAGAAATTTTGAAAATTCTTATTTTAATTACCAAGAAAGGGAAGCAGAGTACAGTGTTTGGAAGCGTAGGGGCAGACAGTGATGGGGAAAGGTTGATTAACAGGTACTAAGTTGTAGTTATATAGGAATGAGAAGTTCTGGAATCCTACTGCACAGTAGGATGACTATAAATAATGATGATGTACTGTACATTTTTCTAAAAAACACACAGAAGAGAGTATTATGAATGCTCCTACTTTACAGAGATGTTAAGTGAGGAGGTGCATATGTTTATCATACTTGGATATTACATAATATATACACATATTGAAACATCACATAGCATTCCATAAATATGTACAATTTTTTATGTGTCAGTTAAAAATTGTAAAAATTATATTTTAAAAAGTGTGTGTACCTAAATGAGCGTCATCTGACTGAATTAAACTTTTGGCTCTTCTACTTACAAGGTATATGAATTTGGTTTTCTCATCTAAAAGTTAGGGGTAACAGGAGCTTTGTAGAGGCTTTTATGGAAAGTAAATGAGGTAGCTCATACAAAATGTTCAGTGTGGCATCTGAGACCCACCAAGATACCTATTCTTCTTCTTCATATTATTATTATTATTATTATTATTATTTCCCATTACCTCTTATTTTGGCATTGTATGAAATTTAAAACTAAGGAATAAACTAATCCCAGCAGTGAGACTTTGGAAGTTTCTCTTTAATAGAGCTCAAAGGAGCTGTTTGTAGTGGTGATGGTTTTTTCTTTTGGGATGAGTAGCTAAGAACACTTTTCCAGGAGAGATAAGCAATTGACTATCACTTCCTCTCTTCCAAGAGGCTGTGCAGCCATGCATAGCAGTACAAATACACACTCCCAATTCTCAGGCTAGAAAAATGAATCAGCAAATGGACTGAGAATAAATGGACAGGCCACAACCCCAGGTGTATTAAAAAAAAAAACCACTTTTTTTTCTACAGGCTAAATTAATATCTGTTTCATTCACCAAGAGGTGAATGAAAGATGTAGGTTTGCATCTTAATTCTGAAGAGTATGCATAGCATTCATGACCATGGACCAAACATACATGTTGCCCTTTCTCCTGTCTCCCTCCCAGAAATTCTTATGTTGAAGGCCCAATCCCCTGTGAGTGAATATATTTGGAGTAAGGAAGTAATTAAGGCTAAGTGAGGGGCCGACGCTGTGGCATAGCGAGTAAAGCTGCTGCCTGCAGTGCTGGCTTCCCATATGGGCTCTGGTTCGAGTCCCGGCTACTCCACTTCTGATCCAGCTCTCTGCTATGGCCTGGGAAAGCAGTAGAAGATGGCCGAAATCCTTGGGCCCCAGCACCCACATGGGAGACCTGGAAGACGCTCCTGGCTCCTGGCTTTGGATCGGCCCAGCTCTGGCCGTTGCAGCCATTTGGGGAGTGAACCAGAGGATAGAAGACCTCTCTCTCTCACACTCTTCTGCATCTTTGTAACTCTGCCTTTCAGATAAATAAATGAATCTTTTAAAAAATTAAATGATCTGATGGGATTAGTGTCCTTACGCAGAGACATTCCAGAGATCTCTCATTTTCTCCTCTGTATCTGAGGACACAATGAGAAGACAGCAGTCTACAAACCAGGGAGAGAAAGGAAATCAGCTAGCTTTTTTTTTTTCAAAGATTTATTTTTATTTATTTGAAAGTCAGAGTTACACAGAGAGAGGACAGGCAGAGAGAAAGAGAGGTCTTCCACCCGATGGTTCACTCTCCAGGTGGCCCCAATGGCCAGAGCTGCGCTGATCCGAAGACAGGATCCAGGAGCTTCTTCCAGGTCTCCCACGTGGGTGCAGGGGCCCAAGGACTTGGTCCATCTTCTTCTGCTTTCCCAGGCCATAGCAGAGAGCTGGATTGGAATTGGAGCAGCCAGGTCTTGAACTGGGGCCCATATGGGATGCCAGCGCTTCAGGCCAGGGTGTTAACCTGCTGCACCACAGCACCAGCCTCTCAGCTGGCATTTTGATCTTGGACAGCCCAGACTCTAGAAGTGTGAGAAAATAAACATCTGTTATTTAAGGCACGCGGTTGATGGTATTTGTCATAGCAACCAGAGCAGACTAACACACTCAACAAGAGCTCTGGGGCTTGGTTCCAAGAGTTGGGGGCAGGACCCATTTTCCAGTGCCTCTTAAACATCTAACACTATAGCTTTCCTCCTCCACTCCTCTGCTTTCCTTAGTCTAGAAGGCCTCTCTTTATTTAGCCTTTGGGGTGAGATGGTATGTCTCTCCAATATATTTTTTTTTTTTGACAGGCAGAATAGACAGTGAGAGGGAGAGAGACAGAGAGAAAGGTCTTTCTTTTTGCCGTTAGTTCACCCTCCAATGGCTGCCGCAGCCGGCACGCTACGACTGGCGCATCGCGCTGATCCGAAGCCAGGAGCCAGGTACTTCTCCTGGTCTCCCATGTGGGTGCAGGGCCCAAGCACTTGGGGCATCGTCCACTGCACTCCCTGGCCACAGCAGAGAGCTGGCCTGGAAGAGGGGCAACCGGGACAGAATCTGGCGCCCCGACCGGGACTAGAACCCGGTGTGCCGGCGCCGCAAGGCGGAGGATTAGCCTAGTGAGCCGTGGCGCCGGCCCAATATTTCTTTAATGGATGAACTTCATGTCTTGAATTCTTCAGAGACTAGATTCTTGAAACACTTTAAACTCACATATCACTGGTAAAAACCTGAGTTTCATTATAAAGCAGTCAGTGAATATGACTGATAATATTTGATAACATTCAGGAATTATTTAATGTTTTAAAGTGTGATAAAAATATTGTGGTCATACTTTTAAGAATGAGTCTTTTCCAATGAATACATTGTATACAACAAGCTTGTATAGAAAGAAGGAGTTTCAAAAGAAGTTTTTATCTTTTGTAGACGTATGTTGTATGGAATATTTGCAGGTGAAATAATGTAATTGCTGGGATTTGCTTCTAAAACTTTAGGGGAAGGGAGGAGACTGTTAGGTATAAATAAATCAAGATTGACTTAGAGTTAATAATTAACACTGGGTGCATGGTGAACGTTTATTTTTTAATTTTTATTTCTTTTAAATATTTTATTATTTGAGAGGTAGAATTACAGACAGTGAGTGGGAGAGACAGAGAAAGTCTTCCTCCTGTTGGTTCACTCCCCAGGTGGCCTCAATGGCCAGAGCTGGGCCGATCTGAAGCCAGGAGCCAGGTGCTTCTTCCTGGTCTCCCAGGCGGGTGCAGGGGCCCAAGGCCTTGGGCCATCTTCTACTGCTTTCCCAGGCCATAGCAGAGAGCTGGATTGGAAGAGGGGCAGCCGAGACTAGAACCTGCGCCCAAATGGGATGCCAGCACCACAGACAGAGGATTAACCTACTGCGCCACAGAGCTGGCCCCATGGTGGACGTTTAGTTTAGCATTTAAGACACAGCTTGGGATTCCCTCATCCCTTATCAGAGTGTTTGGGTTAGAGTCCCAGTTCTGCTCCTGCATCCAGCTTCCTGCTAATGTACACCTGGGAGGCAGAAGATGATGGTTTAAGTGGTGGAGAACTGCCACACATGTGGAGATGGGGATTACATTCCCAGTTGCTGGCTTAGCCTGGCCCAGCCCTGGTGACTGTGGGCATTTGAGGAGTGAACCAGCAGGTGGGAAATTTCTCTCTCTCTCTCTCTCTCTCCCTGTCTCTCTGTCTCTCTCGCCTCTGCCTTTCAAATAAATAAAATAAATGATTTTTTTAAAAAAAATATATTAGTCTCTCTTCTTTTGTATTTATTTAAGAATCTCCATAATGACAGTGTTTTCTAAAAAGTTATGAGTTCTAGGAGCTTGTTAGGGTAATCAGAAAACAAGAACTGAATGCCTCTGTAATCTACATTCTTCTATTTCTTCCCTTCTTCCCTGAAATAATGCATAGTTCTAAGTGAGGAGAGTTACTGGGTAAAGTAAGGTTCTTGGAAGGGATAAATCTTGTTATTGTATCAAATTTTCATCCTATTACACAATCCAGTCACTCAAGCCAGACTTTGGGTATGGATAAATTTAATAATAAAATTGCGAATCATTGGTACTTCCCTAATATCCTTTAATTATTAATTCACCACGTTAGAAGTCTTAGTGTTGTGGAAAGTTTGTAACTATCAAAATATTTTGGAACCTTGCTGAACTTTTTGTTTGTCTCTTGTGAAGTCAATTGGTTAGCCAGCAGGTTTGAGGGTAAGAGCGTGGCAAAAATTTTGCCACATGAGGTATTCTGTACCTAATGGGAAATATTTACCAAATTATCACCTCTTTTGCCTAGAGTTTGTGGCAGTTGATCTAGCTATACTCTGGAAAATATACCAAGATCCTGGAAGAAGTTGGTTAAGTATAGGGGGCCAGTGCTGAGGCGTAGCAGGTAAAGACCCTGCCTGCAGTGCCGACACCCCATATGGGCACCAGTTTGAGACCCGGCTGCTCCACTACTGATCCAGCTCTCTGCTGTAGCCTGGGAAAGCAGAAGAAGATGGCCCAAGTCCTTGGGCCCCCTGTACCCATGTGGGAGACCCAGAAGAATCTCCTGGCTCCTGGCTTTGGATAGGCACAGCTCCGGCCGTTGCAGCCAATTGGGGAGTGAACCATCGGATGGAAGTGCTCTCTCTCTCTCTCTCTCCTCCCTCTGTGTAACTCTGACTTTCAAATAAATAAATAAATCTTTAAAAAAAGTTGGTAAATATAAAACAAAGAGTCAAAGTAAAGTAGTGGTGATGTTTATGGCAATATTGAAAATGATAAAGGCAGCTACTGTGCAGGCTATAGAATATTAAGCATTTTAGTGGCTGATTTCATGTCTGATTTGGATCCTCATGCAAAGAATTTGCTTGCAAAACATTTGTTAAGCACCTATTCAATACAAAGCACTGGGCAGCGGACTCTAGTCTAGAGCTCATGGTATTGTAGGAAGCTAGGGCTGCAGCTTGGATTTCCCCTCTGATTAGTCTCTCATACTCTCACTCTTCTAGCATTTATGTATTAAGATTGGGGTGAGGGTGAGAAAATTCTGTAAAACTTTGCTTATATTTAGTTTGAATTATTTAGATACACATAGATTTAGTGTCCTTACTGACAAAAGGTAGTGAAGATGAACCACGATTAGATCTTGTAATTTGGTGAATTAGTTATCTTTGATGACTATGAAATTCAGAAGAAAGTGTGAGGGGAGAAGTTGTTTTTCTTCTCAATTCATTTATTCTCCCACTCATTTCTTCTTTTCTTTGCCGTCTATCAACTTGCTAGAGTCACAGTAAGAATTATTTTAATTTCTAAAAGGCACTTCTGTGAAAGAGAAAAAAAATGTTACAGTGGAAATAAATGTTAGAACAGGCAGAGTGCCCTCTCTGAAGGACACTGAAGTAGCTAATAGTTCCCCTAAGAGATTACCAGTGGAGTGGTCTTGCATGAAAGAGAGGTGGCATGAAAGATCATTGCTTCAGTTATTATTAATGGATTGCTATGCCTGCAAAGATCATCTAGGGAATGGCTCTGATTGGTTGGCTTGTACCATCAAAGGTAGTTTGTTTAGCTGTGTGACTAATGCCACTGTTTTCAAGGTCTGCTCATGGTACTTCAATTAGATGGAGGCTGTGGCAGTTAGAGAAGCTTTCTTGAACTCTTTGCTGAGTTTCAGGAAAGGAAAACTTTTCCATTAACTGTGAAGTTAAAAGAAAATCCTATAATGTATTTCTTAACCAGATTAGAAACCAGAACCCTGGTAGGCTTTTGTTTAGCTATTTTGCTAAGGGTGTTCTGCTAAGGCCATGCAAAGAATGAATAATTCACATTGAAAACCTTAGCATTTTACTTAAAAGCCTTATTTTCATTTTTGGAAAATGTGACAGCAAGAATTAGTACTGGCACTTCTGTTTCAATAATGGTGGTGATGTTTAAATGACAACAAATACATAATTGGACTTACATGCACATTTGTGGACACAAAAATGTCATTACCTATTTTGGTGGAACATTTTACCCTTAGTCTATAAACAAGAAAAAATCAGCTTAAGCTGTTTTTATCTATAAGCAATGAATCAATGTGAGAAACCCTCCGGCACTCGTATTTTGAGAAAAATATTTCATTCCCTCAAATTGAAAGGATGAAATTGTTTATCTTAAATAAGACCCTTGATGAATCTTCCTAAAATAAATGGTAACTCATTTTTATAATATTCCTAAAGGTCTTTTGAAGATCAATAATTACACTCCTCCCCAAATTAGAAGATAGAGACAAACTGTAGCATAAGAATTCCATGCTTCCCTCAGTTTGATTGAACTGAAATTGTCTGAATATTAGGAGGTACGAGAGTTAGCATTGTGTGGTGAGAACAAGGAAAACGGATTAAGAACCTGAATGATGGGGGAACACATTGAAAGTATCTTGGATGCCAACTGTTTTACCCATAGAAAATCGGGATAGATAAAATAATATAAAACAATGAGGTTATCAAGCACTGCTCTTCTTTCAAGTACTGCATAGATTTCCGTTCTAAAGTAAGGATAAAATAAATTTAAGTCTCAGTAGGAAATATGGTTATGACCTCAAAGATTTGCTATGAACTCCCAGTCTACTCAACCCCAAACAGTGAGGCTTGAGTTTTTCCATGACTCCCCTGAGTTTTCTGAGGCACATAAGAGTTACAAATACTCTTGCTCTTCTTTGTCAGTCTGTTGTCATTATAGTGTATGTTCTATTTATTAACTTGAATTAAGTTGTCTTTAAAAATATGGTGCCTTCTTAGAGTGTTTCCCAAGATGTTGGATTAAAATCATAAATACTGTTAACCTTAAAGGTTATACTTGCAAGATATTTCAGAGTGGCCATTAATCATTGCTGGCTTTCTCCTTTGGACTCTTCTAGTCCTTCTATTTCTGGGGACATATGGGTAAATTTTCAAATTCAGTATATAAAACAACCAGCTAGAGATATGTTAAGACCCATTGTCTTGTCCTTAGCATCTATATGAAATTAATCTATTTTTTCAGTAGCAAGAATATGGCTACTGCTGTCTATTATCTACAAAGTGGCTTTAAGAAGAATTAAGAGATAAATTTATTTTGGTGAAAAACAATTTTGAAAGCCATTAGTTTCTTCATAGTTTTCATGTTTTCACAAACTTTTTGAGTGCATTTCTATATTCCTTTTTCAGTCTCATGTAATTCTCTATCCTATTTGACCAGGTGCCTCCAGAACTTATGAGTCCTCAGTGATTCCCATAATGAGTATTCATACAACTAACACTCTTTCAGTTAAGTGGTTCAGTACTGCCCATGTTGATCTTGGCTTCTAACCAAGAGCTCCAGCTGTCTCATAGGAAGTCTCCAGTATACTGCTGACCTTTTTGGTCCCTGATATTTGGGCTGAAGACTTCTCTCTAGTCCTACTTCCTTACCCCCCGATTTTTCCTATCAAACATTACCCTAAGAAAGGAAATTTTAAACTCATAATATGGTTTAAATAAGCTATGTATATAAAGAGTTATATCTCTTAACCAGATTGCTTCAGGTAATAAAATTATTCTTTATGGGTAAAACGTGAGGACTCAAAAAGCATCCTGGGAAAGTTTTGGGGGAGTGAGAGTGCGGTGAGTCCAGGGATCTGTCTGGCACCTTGGTAAATAGTAGCAGTCTCTGACTTTGCCTCCTTATAAGATTAGTTCTGGTGAGGTATAACTCCCCTTCTCCAAACCATCTCTCTCTCTCCACCTTTATAGTGAAGATCAGGGAAACCTCCACTAAGAAGCTTTTCTTGATTAGTCTCACCATGCTTCAGTCAGCCTCTTTAAATTCTGGCTCTCTGTTATCAGGCTAAGACCTCTGAGGGCCCAGGAGCTCCCACTTTTGCAGACCCTACCCTACTTTATATCACTCAAAATGCATGGTTATCTCATATTAGCTCTCTATTTTTTTGATAAAAGTAATTTGAAGGCATGTTAATACTTTTACATTCAAAGTTATTTGGCTGTGTTTAATTCATTTTAGATTGACTATAGTTTCTTGGTAATCATGATATTCTCAGAAATCATTGTGATGAGAAAATGTATCTTTCATTTTTCATGTAGTGAAATTTTTATGAATATTAAACTTCCCAGGTAATGAAGAAGACAATGGGATAGTTTGTGGAATTTTAATTAACACATTTATTTTCTATTTGGCACTAAAAACTTTTTTTCCAATCTCAAATTTTTTGTTTTGAGTTCATAGAAAGCTTAACACTTTCAGTTTAGTGATTCTATGTATTGTCAGTGTTCAGGTCGCTGGAATTGCAATTGGAAAGACAGTCTCCTTCTTCAAATAGTTCAAGAAGGATGATGTTTGAATAAATAATACCAAAGTGACGTGATAAGATGCACTAATCAAAATACCATTAGGTATACACAGAAAACTGTGAGTAACTCTGCCAAGCCAAGTTCTGAGATGTGTTTTGAAAATTTATTGATTTATTTATTTGAAAGAGAGAGCAAGCAAGCAAGAGCAAGCTTCCACCTAATGGTTCATACCCCAAACAGCCACAAGAGACAGAGCTGGATCAGGCTGAAGCCAGAAGCCAGGAGCCAGAAACTACATCCTGGTGTCCCACATAGGTGGCAGGGGCCCAGAGCATCTGGGACTTGACCTGGTACTCCAATATGTGATGGCAGCACGGCAAGTGGAAGCTTACCCCCTGCACCACAATGCTGTCCCAAAGAAGCGATTTTTTGAAATAAAGATGACTGACCTGGTTCATTCCTGGACTGAAGGGTCATAATCCTTCAGGGAGGACTGTCTCATTGGTCCTTTCCACATTCTATTTCTTTTTTTTTTAAACTTTTATTTAATGAATATAAATTAACAAAGTACAGTTTATGGATTACAATGGCTCCCCCCCCCATAAGGTCCCTCCCACCAGCAACCCTCCCCTTTCCCACTCCCTCTCCTCTTCCATTTACATCAAGATTCATTTTCATTTCTCTTTATATACAGAAGATCAGTTTAGCATACATTAAGTAAAGATTTCAACAGTTTGTTCCCACACAGAAACATAAAGTGAAAAATACTGTTTGAGTACTAGTTATAGCATTACATCTCAATGTACAGCACACTAAGGACAGAAATCCTACATGAGGAGTAAGTGCACAGTGACTCCTGTTGTTGATTTAACAAATTGACACTCTTGTTTATGGCATCAGTAATCACCCTAGGCTCTTGTCATGAGCTGCCAAGGCTATGGAAGCCCCCTGGGTTCACTGACTCTGATAATTTTTAGACAAGGCCATGGTCAAAGTGGAAGTTCTTTCCTCCCTTCAGAGAAAGGTACCTCCTTCTTTGATGACCCGTTCTTTCCACTGGGATCTCACTCCCGGAGATCTTTCATTTAGTTTTTTTTTTTTTTTCCACAGAGTGTCTTGGCTTTCCATGCCTGAAATACTCTCATGGGCTTTTCAGCCGGATCCGCATGCCTTAAGGGCTGATTCTGAGGCCAGAGTGCTGTTTAGGACATCTGCCATTCTATGGGTCTGCTGTGTATCTCACTTCCCATGTTGGATCATTCTCTCACTTTTTGATTCTATCAGCTAGTATTTGCAGACACTATTCTTGTTTATGTGATCCCTTTGGTTCTTAGTCCTATCATTATGATCAATTGTGAACAGAAATTGATCACTGGGACTAGGGAGATGGCATTGGTACATGCCACCTTGATGGCATTGAATTGGAATCCCCTGGTATGTTTCTAACTCTACCATTTGAGGTAAGTCAGCTTGAGCATGTCCCGAATTTCACATCTCTTCCCTCTCTTATTCCCACTCTTATATTTAACAGTGATCACTTTTCAGTTAAGTTTCAGCACTTAAGAAGAATTGTGTATTGATTACAGTATTCAACCAAAAGTATTAAGTAGAACGAACAAAAAAAATACTAAGAGGGATAACGTATCAAGTTGCTCATCAACATTCAGGGTGAGGGCTGATCAAGTCACCATTTTTCATAGTGTTCATTTCACTTTAACAGGTTTCCTTTTTGGTGCTCAGTTAGTTGTCACCTATCAAGGAGAACACAACTCCACATTCTATTTCATAAGTAGCATCATCACCAGTTTTGCTGAGAGAAATGACATCTGCCAGAATCGATCTCAAAATTGTTTTAACCTGTTAGACTTCCCAGTGTTTCCAGGTGCATCCTCTTCGACTGTAGAGATAGAATGTGAACTGTAAGACAATTTAGTTGCATACGATCATCACAGACAGCCTTTGAGGCAGAGTTATCATCATCCCACTTTATAAGCGAGGGGGAAAAATTCAAAGGCAAAAGTCATTTGTCTAATGGCAAATGGTGGTAAAATGGCAGAACTGGAATTCAATCTCCCATCTGACTCCACAGCTCTAACTTAACCTTACTGCTCCATGGATGGAGACACTGAGCATCACCTTCCAAAACACATTCCTGGGCTGCTGTTCTCTAGGTAATTTTGTGTGTTCATTTTCTCATCCATTTCCTTTGCAATGATGAATTGTGAAAGGACTTTAAAAATGAAAAAAAAGTATCCCACCTTCTCTAAATCTAGGAAGAGGTAAAAAGATAGGAAAGGAAAAATATTGAGCACAAAGTCATTCTCCAAATACTCCCAACTTTTCCCTTAGTTCATTTTATAAAGTGATAAGCATTTCCATCTTCACTCTGTTTTTGCCTACCTTAGCAAGAAATATTTTTGCTTGATACATAATTTTTGATAAGGGAAGATCCGTCAGAATAAAAAAGAACTATAGTATTCCATAGACTAGAATGAATTTTAGGATGGTATTTAAACAGAACAATGGAAGTTTTCATATTGTAATTACAATTTTTAATGATCCAATTTTAAATTTTGTTAGAAGTTGAGAGTAGAACCCACATAAACATTAAGTGAGTGAAGGATACTAATAGTAGAAATTCCTCAGTGCCCACTAAGATTAGTTTTTGCTGGAAGTCAGGATAATATTCTGTTAGAAGAATTCTGACTTTGGTATTGTGTAAGCTGTTTTCTTAATACATATCTACCGTCTGCCTAGGTGATATTCATGAAATAAGGCATAGATAATGCATTTAGTAACACTGAGCTGAATCATGCAAAACATAATTTGTGTGCAATTTTGGGGAGTATAAAATAAAAGTTGCTTTAAATGTCAAGAAAAAATTCATAAAAATAACGCATTCTAATCAGAGAAAAAATTTCAAAAGCTTGTGTCATAAAGGAAAACAATTTACTTGTACTGGCACCCTTAATAAGTGCCCCAAAGCGTTCCAGTGCTGTTACATTCTCTAATGATATTACAGTATGTGGCACATCTCATCTAATCTGTTAGTAAAATCCTAAAGTCACTTATGTCAGTCTCTAATGCAAGCCAAATGAGTCTTTCCAGTAATAAGAAGCTTCGCAGAATTAGTTTTCGTTTTGCAGAAAATTGCCATTGGGGCTGGCACTTTTATCTAAAAATTTCACTCGTGCATAAGCAAAAAACTCATATATTATTTGGTTACATTCCATCAGTATGAGAAATAACATTGTGAGAATTCTATGCATGCTAATGATATATAGAAATCCACCTGCTTTCAGATAAAATGAGTTTAATTTTCTGTTGCCCACTGCCTGGTTGGCCTTTCATAAATTACTTATGCACAGCTATTATTAAAATAGAGGGAAAGCAAATTAGAAAGTCCTCCTATCTCTCCACTGGATTTAGCCAAGGCAGGGCTGTGACAGCCGGAGTCAGCGTTTTTGAAAAAATTCTGCTCTCTTGAAAAATTTTGCATCTCTATACAATTCTATACCACTGTTGTAAACGTTCTGACCTGCCTTCTTACCAAATTAACCTAAATCCTTTCTATTTTTCAACATTAATGGAATCCTCTAGAGTCCTGCTGATATATATTAAAATATATTTATTGGTTAATTTGAATTCCAGCATTTTTGTACCTCGTTTCCAGCACTCCTGTTATATCTGAACAGGCTTGAGCTTTAGCATTAAAAACTTACAAATTAAGATACATACAGAACATCTTAGAATTATCAGATCTAAACAACTTAACTTTATTGGAGTATAGAATGGCAAATTTAACTTTCTGATAAAATGGAAAATGAAGGCTCTCTTGTACAAGAGTTAATTGGATTTCAAAGGGTGTTTTCTAGTTGATGGGGGCAGTGGTCTTTATTGGTCAATGAATACTTGACCTCTTAGCTTAAGGACAGGTGAAAAGCTTTTATTTTCAGAGGGTTTTGAAGTCCAAAGTTCCCAATCACCTAAGATGAATTCTTGTTAAGTATTTTCTTTTGCTTAGTTATGATTACAATTTTCCTAGGATGTATCAGGTGATGAGGTCTTGAAAGGCTGAGCAAAAAAATCATTGATGAGGCACTGCTCCTTCAATGGTGTGGTGTTAAAACATTGTTGCAAATCAACTTCAACTGTAGATTCTATTGAAAAAGATAAAGAAAGCTTTGAAACCATGTTATCAAATTTCAATGTAAACATGACTTTTTAAGACAATTTCCAGGGGAATCATACTACTCAAATGGCAATTTAACCCAATCCTGGGAAAAAGTGTGCTCAACAGTTTTTGTTAAGATCCTTCTTCATATTGTTCTGACATAACGTTTGTCCATAAATAAAGGGAGTGTTTAAAAGAGCATCTTGATAGTACAAGGTACTGATACAAATAAAATTACAAAGGAGTTCCTGTAGTGAATGTGTGAAGTGAGAATAATGGTGTCTAGGGTAAGTATAGAGGGATGGGAAAAGGAGACACACCTCTTTTTCTCCTCTCTGAATCCTACTTTGAATTTTCTTCCTTTTTGGGAGGAATCTTTCAAACAAAGGTAACAAACCTTCAGTACTTTAAAACTGGCACTCAAAAACGATATCAAGCAACACAACTCAGAAGACTAGAAATTATTCTGAAAATGATGCTGCTGTAAGATCATTTTCTGATCTGTCCACAGCCATTTTCAGTGTCATCTTTTCTCCTAGAGTACTTGATAAAAAATACTACTTATGTATTCAATATTATTATTTCTGATGTTTTCAGCATGTAATTACATAGTCTTAAGATGGATGCTTTCAAAAGAAATATCTTCTAAAATTTGCAAGTTGAAATTTATTAGATACAGAACTTTTTCAAAAAGCCTTAAAAAGATACAACACAGAATTTGAGGTCAGCTGACTACTAAGACCATGATATGTTAATCCTTTGTTTATAAAATACTTAACTAACTGAAGCCTCTTAGATGTCTTGTTTTGACGTTGGTAAGGGTGATGTGAACAGGAAATTGAATGGAAGCCAATAATCAAAGTGTCGTTATTCCCTAGGAGTCTGTATAAACTCTAGCACCTGCATGAAAGTGAGACATCCAATCCTTTATCAAGTTTAATGCCTCAGCTCGGTTGGCATGGTAGAGGCACAACTTCCTGCCAGTTCTAAGAGTTTGGGAATTGCAACAAGCCTAAATATAAATTAAAAGTAGAAAAGAAATCAAATTATCAGGGGGTTGGTGCCATGGCGTACTAGGTTAATCCTCCACTTGCAGCACTGGCATCCCATATGGGCACCAGTTCTAGTCCCAGTTGCTCCTCTTCCAGTCCAGCTCTCTGCTGTGGCCCGGGAGGGCAGTGAGGATGGCCCAAGTGTTTGGGCTCCTGCACCCGCATGGGAGACCAGGAAGAAGCACCTGGCTCCTGGCTTTGGATAGGTGTAGCTCCGGTTGTTGCGGCCATTTGGGGAGTGAACCAACGGAAGGAAGACCTTTCTCTGTCTCTACCTCTCACTGTCTGTAACTCTACTTGTAAAATAAATAAATAAAAAGAAATCAAATTATCAGGATAATTAATGCAAAAATACAGACTAAGATTTTGCAAATGGGCTATTCTTTAAAAACTTAAGGCTGATTTTCCAGACTGATTCTTTTAATTAGTTCACTACTTCATTGGTCTGTCTTGCCTGAGAAGCAGCATGCATAGAGTCATGAAGACTATAAACTTCTGAATGTACCAGACTGATATGAAATGTGACTATGGCATTACTTAGCTTCATTATTCTAGCTCAGTTCATAACCTCACTTGAACCTCAGTTTATTTTTAAAAATGGCATGATGATCCCTTTCACATCTGTACTGAACATTTTAAACAAGACAAAGTATTTTATTTGTTTTGGCTAAATTTATTTTTAAAATGAAATGTATATTTGTTTTCATTAGGACTTTTATATTGCTGATGAGTTTGAATATTTTTCTTCTATGTTTACTGAGATTGGAATGTATTTTTTAGTTAATCATCTTTTCTTATTTTTGGAGGGTTTATCTTCTAGTAAGTTTATTTTTTCCTCTTGAATTATGAGAACTCTTTATATATTAAGGCACAAATCCATTATCATTTTTCACTTATTGCAGGTCTTCTATTATAACGTTTTAAAAATGAATGACATGGCTTTACATTTTTATAGTGGGAAATAAATTTTTTCCTTTGTTTCTAATATAAATGTCAGTACTTTTATAAATGTTACTCCCTAATATTTTACTCAGAGAGAGCAGAATAATTACTTCTTAAAATTAATTCTACTTTTTGTAGCTTTATTTTTATATTTTACACAAACTACTTGAAATTTATTTATTTATTTATTTTTATTTGACAGGTAGAGTTCCAGACAGTGAGAGAGAGAGAGAGACAGAGAGAAAGGTCTTCTTTCCGTTGGTTCATCCCCCAAATGGCCACTACTGCTGGAGCTGTGCTGATCCTAAGCCAGGAACCAGGTGCTTCCTCCTGGTCTCCCATGTGGGTGCAGGGGCCCAAGGACTTGGGCCATCCTCCACTGCCCTCCTGGGCCACAGTAGAGAGCTGGACTGGAAGAGGAGCAGCCGGGACTAGAACTGGTGCCAATATGGGATGCAGGTGCTGCAGGTGGAGGATTAACCAAGTGAGCCATGGCGCCGGCCCCTGAAATTTATTTTTGAATTTAGGAAAACATAGGATGTCACTTTTATTTTTCTACAGAATATTCCAGGTTTTCCAAATCCTTGTATTAAATAAGTGCCACTGATTTATGCCACTTTCTGACCTCTTTCTCAACTATACATTTGGATCTACCTATCTGTAAGTATTTCCCCCTTATATTGTGCTCTATTAAGCAACACAAATATTGGTTATTTATCACTAGTTCAGTAATAATAACAGTTAAAATAAATGATAAACATAGTGATGAAAAATATCATCATTTTGGTCAGCTCAATGACTCATTTGCCTTGGGCAATTTACTTACTCCATATGGGATAAGTAAAATGGAAGAAATCTGTAAAATCAGAATATTATCTAGCAAACATATGGTTGACTTCTCAAAAGTCATTCTACCCCAATGTCTTGATGACTAACTGTAGTCTTATTATACTTAAAAGAAGTTTGCATAGAAAATGTCCTAAGACAATTTTTGCCAATAAAACTTGAATAAAGTCTTGCTTGGGACTTAGGAGAAGGAAGCTTCCTGTCTCTTACAAGATAGGCAGGAGTAGTTTCCTTCTTTCTGCTGTTTCTCTCCCCACCCTGCCACCCACACACATACACACACACACGTACACCCACACACATACACACACACACACACACACACAAAACCACACTGATCTTAAATATAAACAATTAATCCTGTTGCCCTGGCTACTATTGGTAACCACCTTGAGATAATGAGGCTAGCCATCCTGAAGACTAAAGCTGACCAAAGAGAAGAGAAAGCTGAGAAAATATGTTGATAATAATGATGTTGAGCCCTAATATTGCTTTGCCGG